>NC_142063.1:202781631-203081631 GCF_059756535.1 Pantherophis guttatus | reverse complement strand
TTTAGCAACAGAAATTAGAGGACTATAGCATGACTGATTTAATGGACCACTTGGGAAGTGCCTGTTAAATCTAGATCTTCATTGAATATTAATTTGCAGAGAAAACTTAACAGACAACTCCATTAAATCTGAATGTTGACTGAACCTGAATTTGCATCATTTGCAATGAAACCTTGATTTAATGGACATTAGTCTATTAAATTGGGGCTGAAATCTGAACAAACATTGTCCATTGGATATGAAGGCACTAGAGCGATACCTATTAAACCAAACTTTTATTGTAATTCCCTTTCCAAGAGAACATACCAAATTGTCTTTCATTGTAAAAACTTCACCAACTTTGCAAAGTTTTGTGTTCTAAAAATACAATAGAAGGCCAGGTGATCAGCTTTTCCTGACCATCTAATAATCCCAGAAAACAATATTTAATAAAGCTGGCGATTATATATGTGAAACTGACCAGCAAACCTCAGTTTAGAGACTTATAGTGAGAGCATCCAAAAATTCTTTGGTGAGTTAGAAGTTACTTTCAGTGATTTTAAACAGCAATCTCTGCATGACTATGTTAGAGCCATATTCACTTTGATGGAATTTATTATTGCAGAAGCAGGCTGTTGATTATGTATACATGAGAATATCACCCCTGTTCCCATTTGGGAACAGATGGACATCTGTCTCTGTCTCTCTGTTTCTCTCTGTCTCTCTGTCTCTGTCTCTCTCCTCTCTCCCTCTCCCACCCCCCCTTTCTCTGTGTATGTTTCTAAATATGAATAGCTATAGGTGTATTTTGAAAAGGTTATTTTCTTTAAGTATAACAAAGATAAGCCTTAGACCAAGCTCTGTGTGGAGCCATTGTCATAACAACAGTGAGATTCTGTTAAGAAAAAGCAAGAGGCAATTCATTGTGGACTTCAGAAAGGAGAATCATTTTCCAGGGCCACCAAACAATTATTGTCTTAGGAGGCTTAACATGGCCATAGTTTCTTCTGGCAGGATCTGAAAAACCAGTAAATCAGGACCTCTAAGATTTTTGCTGCCTAATGTGGGGCAGCAACTGGCTTTTTCCTCACCATAACAAAGAGTAGCTTAGGCAAAGCAAAGTAGTTTGGCAAAAAAATAAAATAAAAAATCAAATCAACACAATTCTTTGGCAGTTAAAAAGCAAGAATACTTACCCCCCTCAGAGAGGGCTTGCAACTTGGGCGTCCTCCTGGACTCACGGCTGTCCTTGGAGGTTCATATGACGGTCGTGGCCAGGGGGGGCCTTTTATCAGGTTCGCCTGATCTCCCAGTTGCGTTCCTTTCTGGATCGGGACGCCCTGCGCACAGTCACTCACGCCCTTGTCATTTCCCAGTTGGACTATTGTAATGCTCTCTACATGGGGTTCCCCTTGAGGAGCACCCAGAGGCTCCAGCTGGTCCAGAATGCAGCCGCGCGAATAATAATGGGGGCGACTCGTCGCTCCCATGTAACTTCCTTCTTGTGCGAGCTGCACTGGCTCCCGGTGGTCTTCCGGGTGCGCTTCAAGGTGTTGGTTACCACCTTTAAAGCGCTCCATGGCTTAGGACCTGGTTATCTACAGGACCGCATTCTGCCACCGATTGCCTCCCACCGATCAATACGCTCCCACAGAGAGGGCCTCCTCAGGGTGCCGTTGGCCAAACAGTGTAGGCTGGCGACCCGCAGGGGGAGAGCCTTCTCTGTGGGAGCCCCGGCCCTATGGAATGAACTGCCCCCGGACATACGAAGGATCGCTGACCTCCGTGCCTTCCGTCGCGCTCTGAACACCCTATTATTCCAGCAAACTGGACTGACAGGATAAAGGTTTTTTAAATTGGGTTTTGATAGGTGTTTTAAAATGATCTTAGTTGGATGTTTTAAATTTGGCCGAATGATTGAATTATTTTAATAAGCTTTTAATTTTTGTTGTACATTGTTTTTACCATGGCTGTTCACTGCCCTGAGTCCCTCGGGAGAAGGGCGGTATACAAATATAATAAACTAAACTAAACTAAACTAAACTAAACTAAATGACTGTGCAATTATGAATTGTGTAATATTTATCCTGAATTCCATGGGGTGAGATGTGATAAATATCTTAATAAAAAACAAATAGAAGTTATGCCTTTATCGGAATATTGCAAGGAATAAAACAGATTGCTTCGCTTTTATGAGCCACATAAATGATGAGCCATCATTTTTTTTTCCTTCAGAGCAAAATGTTAGGCAAAAAGCAAACCCATAGGCCAAATTTGGTGGCTAAGGACTCCAACAGTAGACAAACCCCACATTTTAATATATACATCTTGAGGTCCTAGCTCAGTCTTCCCCAAACTGCAAATTCTCAGAAAATCTGGGAGTTTAAGTTTATATATTTGGAGAGCATCACATTTGGGAGGGTGGCCCTAGAACCCATAGTAGCCTCCAGTTGTGTAATAGAGAAGTTTCTGGGAAAACTAATGTACTCTTAAAAAAATTAAAAGTATTTTATTCTTATTTGCTGGGGAAATTAGGTTGGTTTACCAACCCCAGCTCAAGGAAATGAAAATCACTTGGGATTAAAAAGTGGTACAAATGCTTTCTTATTGAATAATACTGTTCCTCTTTTCGTTTTTGTTTTTCAGTATAATCTTTCCCAAGGTGGCTTTCTTGTTCTATAGAAAGGGATAAAGGAAGAAGTGAGATGGCGGAAGATAGGGTGGGTCTCTGTGTACTTCCTCCCAGAGATGAGATAGTTGCTGAGGAAGGAGGGTGTGCTTTTATTTTAGGTGAATACGCCATTCAACAAAGAGAAAAGATCTGAACAATTGTAAGAGACAATGCTGCAATGAATGCAAAGTCAGCTCCAATAGAGTAGCATTATTCATTAAAAAAAAAAAAAAGAACGGTTGTGAGGAGAAAGATGGAGAGTATCTTTCATTCATAATCATTTGTAATCATTCTCAAAGAAGCTGCTTGTACTTGATTGTGCTACACGATAGACTTTATATCTATCTATCTATCTATCTATCTATCTATCTATCTATCTATCTATCTATCTATCATCTATCATCTATCTATCTATCATCTATCTATTTTGTGACCTTATTATTTTTATTATAACTCAAGGTGGTGAACATACCTTCCTTCATAAAATATAATTGCTGGAATTCACAACCCCAGTGTGCTGCAAAAACCACTGGTCTTAGTGGCTTTAAAAAGGGAACAAATATAATTTTTGAAAGCTTATAAACACTCTATTTGCTCAAATTTTGACATGTTCAACTTTGAATCCCAGTTTCTCTGCTACCCTTCTTGTAGGGTAGATCATTATTTGGCCTGATCACCTGAAGCTACCATAGAAGAGGCGGGCATAATAGCTGGTTAGGCACCCTAAGCTTCAAATGAATTATATGCATTAAAAAAGAAAAATAGATGTAACTTAAGGTGCTGCCTCTATTGTTTGTAACATCTGCAGATGTGAACAGTTGTTCTCTTTTATTTCTTCCATTATTTAATGGATTTTGTTCCTAATCATTAATCTTTTTTTAAAAAAAGAAATGAAAGTAAAGAAAGTGCCACCTTTGTGGATTTTTAAATTGTTTCTGCTATCTGAGCACACCACTTAAATGCGATAGTATTTGATAGATGGAAGTGTGGGGGGGGAGGGAGAGAGAGAGAGATAAGCCTTTTGTTCTTCAAAGATGAAAAAAGCTTCAGAAACTGGATCTTTGGCCTTCAGTTTGATTGGAGAGCCAATCTCATATGTCATTCAGAGGCACATGAGGGTTTTTCTAGTTTTTCCAACTTCCTAGATTTTCCTTTATCTAAATTGAAACTGAGAGTCAGCTTGGTATAATGTCTTAAGGCACCAGACTAGAAACCAGGAGCCTTAGGCACAAGACCAGCTGGGTGACCTTGAGCTACTCTCTCTTTCAGCCCTAGGAAGGGGGCAATGCCAAACCACCAAAATAGTTTAATTCCAATTAAACTATTGGACTTCTGTCCAGACTGCTGCCAGGATTCAAAACTAACTTGAAGGCATCCAATACAACATCAAACTATTAATTGCTGATGTAAGTCAGGGGTATCAAACCTGATTTCATTGAGGGCCACATCAGGGTTGTGTTTGACCTCCGGGTGTCGCCAGGGTGGGCATGGCCAGCTTGACGTCACTTGTGTCGGGGCTGCCTGTGGTGGCCCAAGTGCTCTGCCAGCAAAAACGGGCTTCCAAGTTCCGTTTTTGGCTGCCACAGCCTCCTGCAACCCTCTGCCGGTGAAAACTCCATTTTCACTGGCAGAAGCACCATGGATGGGCCCTTCACTGTTTCCAGGTTGGCCTTGCAGGCCATATCTAAATACCCTGTGGGCCGGATCTGGCTCTTGGGCCTTGAGTTTGACACCCCTGATGTAAGTTGTAATTTTCAGCTTTATTATTGGGTGCATATTTTGACTTTAATTTTTCTATGGAGTGCCAGTGGTCAAGTAAAGAAGACATGGCACTATTAGAAAGTTATTATGTGAGCCCTTTAATATCATGGGCCTTTATCATCACCTGCTCAATATCATCCCAACAGTGAAGCATGGTGGTGGAAGCATCATGCTGTGGGAGTGTTTTCCAGCAGCAGGGACTGGGAGAATGGTCTGGGTTGAGAGAAAGCTGAATGGAGCAAAGTACAGGGTTTCATCCTTAATGAAAACCTGTTCCACAGCGCTCAGGACCTCAGACCGGGTCAAAGGTTCACTTTCCAACATGGCAACGATCCTAAGCACAAGCCAAGACAACACAGGAGTGGCTTAGGGACAACTCTGTGAATGTCCTAGAGTGGCCCAGCCAGAGCCCTGACTTGAACCCTATTGAAAATCTCTGGAGTGTGCTGAAATGAGTAAATTGACGTTTGAAATTAGAGAATAGGAAGATAAACAATACTATTTGATTTGGGATTTGTTTTATCAATGGCTAGATGATAAAGTATGGAGTTGAAATATGAAATACGAAATTAATGTAATGGTAAAATGTATGAAATGTTTTCTTTTGTTAGACAATGGCTAAATGAGTATAACACATAAAATTGTGAAATTAAATAATTGGTATTTTGGGATAAGGGATTGAGCACAAAAGAATTTTAACCGATCAACACACTGTTTGTAATTTTATTTGAATGATGGTGATTTTATGTTTGGTTTTTGTTTTAAATAAAAAAAAAATTCAAAAAAAAAGAAAAGAAAATCTCTCGAGGGACCTGAAAATGGCTGTTCACCAACGGTCACCATTCAATGAGATTGAGCTTGAGAGGATTTCCAAGGAAGAGTGGCAGAAAATCCCCCTATCCAGGTATACAAAGCTTATCACGTCATACCCAAAAAGATTCAAGGCTGTAATTGCTGCCAAAGGTGCTTCAACGAAGTACTGAGTGAAGGGTCTGAATACTTATGCCAATGTGATATTTCAGGGGGTTTTTCTTTTTAATAAATTTACAGACATTTCTAAAATTCTGTTTTCACTTTGTCATTATGGGGTACTGGGTGTAGATTAATGAGGAAAAAAAATGAATTTCAACAGTTGTAGAATCAGGCTGCAGCATAACAAAATTGACAAAGGTCAAGGGGGTCTGAATACTTTCCAAATGCACTGTAAGTCTATATAAGTCTAAGTTTAAGTCTAAATCTAACCACTCAAAGTCTCACAATGGAGATGGTATACAGAATATTGTAAAACAAATCAATATTGCTTAAAGATGTAATTAAGATGTGTATTTCTTAATTATACAACAAAACCTTGGAACGTGTCACAGTATAAATAATTATAGATTTATCACTCATCAGAGACCATGAAAACCTCTCTCTTCACTGTAGGAAGATGGGTATATGTCCATATGTTTATATATGTTGATAGGCTGGCTATGAATGGATGCAATAGAAAGACATATCCATATTATTTTGTGTGGTCAGGATCAATGATATATTTAAAAATTAGTTTCAGCCATTTCCTATATGTAGCATAGTGTGTTTCTGTTATTCCCCTTTATCCTCTTTTTGTCCCGCTTGTAATAAAAAAAATGGTGAGAGAATACAGGTAGTCCTTCACTTACAACAGTTCATTTAGTGACCGTTCAAAGTTGCAACGGCACTGAAAAAAGTGAACTATGACCGTTTTTCAAACTTACAACTTTTGTAGCATCCTCATGATCATATGATCAAAATTCAGATGCTTGGTAACTGGTTCAGACTTACAACCTAGGGTCATGTGATCCCCTTTTGCAACTTTTGGACAAGCAAAATCAATGGCAAAGCCAGATTCACTTAATAACCGGGTTACTAACTTTTCAACTTCAGTGGTTCACTTAACAACTGTGGCAGGAAAGATCGTAAAATGCGGCAAAACTCACATAACTAATGTTTCATTTAACAACAAGAATTCAGGGTTCAATTGTGGTCATAAGTCGAAGACTACTGTATATTTTTTTAGCATATTCATGCTGACTCTGGTAATTGTTGCATTGTTTCCAAGATACAGGCAAGTCCATCTTTTTATGAATTGTTCTAAGATGGTCCAGAAAAATCACATCAGATTCATTGCTCTATAATTTCCAGGATCTTCTTTTTCTCTTTTTTGAAAACAGGGACAACATTTGCTTTCTTCCAGGCATCTAAAATATCACTCTGTTCTTCAGGCTCTCTCAAAGAGAATACATAAAAGATCATCAGCGAATTCCTTTAGAACTTTAGGATGTCATCTGTCAGAGCCCTGGAGATTCAAATTATTCATAATAAAGAGGTATTGCTGATTTTTTCCCCCACCTATTGGGTTGAAGCTTTAATTCTGCTCCTGTTCTTTACTTCCCAACAACCTGGTGGAAGCTGGTGATCTCCACTGAAGATGGAGAAGAGCAGGACCCAGGTAACCAGCAGATTGTGCCAGCCTAACTTAATGCCTATTAGCATTTGACTCGGCTTTTGAAATGATCATGCATAAAATATGGTCCTGTGTGGAATAATAAAAATTCATATTCCAAAAAATGTACCTAAGTCAGCTCATTGACAAATCTTAATAGGGCAGGGCGGATTATGCAACAGCACCCATTATATCCATCCATTTAGCAGCTATTAAAAGCACTATGGACCACCGAATACAGCGAGATGCATAAGACCATGTTAGAAGGAAACACAGAGCAGATGAGTTTGGAGAGGAAGGGAGAATATAAAGGGAGAGATTACAAGAAGAGATGCGAACTGTGCATAATAAGCTTGATGAGCTTTCATTTCTTTAAAAAATGCATCAGTTTAGATGGATGACAATGCATTACAACCAGGATGATAGAAGAGCTTTTCGCTGTCAGATGATGTGGCTTTGCCTCTAAGTGAGACCATGTCTTGAAAGGATGTGAACTCACTTGAAATAAAATGTGACTGTGTCTAGAAAACAGGCCACACATCTCCCACCCTCTTCCCAGATAGGTGGAATCTAGCAGCATAGTATGCTAGATATGCTCGCCTTCTTCGTCAAAATGTTTTATGTTAATTTTTGTTTCATGGACCTCATTTCTTAAATTTTCTCTAGGAAATAGAAGAGATAGTCAGGTCACGTTGGAGTCTAATTCTTAGGAATATAAAAAGAGGAAGCACCTAATTTGTATTTGTTTCAAAAACAAAATGTTCTGTACTATAAAATTCACTGAAACGTCACAAAGCTGCCTTAGACCAGTTATGGTTTCTAAAGATGGATTTCCAGCAGTAATGAAATACAGTGATACCTCAATATTAATTCTTAATTGGTTCCAGGAGGTGCGATGAGTACTAAAAACAATGAATACCAAACAATTTCCCCCCCATAAGGAATAATGTACACCGTTACAGTGTCCCAAGGTCATGTGATCGCTGTCAGCCTTGGAAGCCATATTAGGCCGGAAGCTTCAATGCTGCCACCTCCTCATGTGTGGGAAAATAGGAGGGGGGATTAAGGAGAGGGGAAGTAGTAGACATAATAGCATTCTTCCTATCGGTCAAGGTCAGGGCGATCCAGCATCTGGAGGAGGAGTGGTCAGGGGCTGGGTCGAGGTGGAACAGAGTTTGATTGGAGCATGTGATCGACTGGAGAGAAAGGGGATAGTTCTGGGACCTTCGAATTACTGAAGGAAAGCCCGGGCTTTTCAGATTCGGGATTTCCCAGATGTGCCAGTTTACCTATTCTAATAAAGAGAACTTTGGAAAATGCCTGCTTCCGTGTCTTTACTGGGAGTTGGGGGTTTTCTGGAATGCTGACAATCGCCTTTTGTGACCTTCTGACAAGCAAAGTCAATAGGAAAGCCAGATTCATTTAACAACCAACTTACTAATTTAACAGCTGCAGTGATTCAGTTGCCAAGCATCCGAATGGAAATCACGTGACCATGAGGATGCTCAACGGTTGTAAGTGTGAAAAATGGTCATAAATCACTTTTTTTCAGTGACATTGTAATTTTGAACGGTCATTAAATGAACTGTTGTAAGTTGAGGACTACCTGTAGTAAGTCACAAAGCAGCCGACATCAACAAGTTCTAGCTCGTGTGTTGAGTACCAAACAAACGAAGAGGGCTGGGTCAAAAATTTCCCATCAAAATGCATTGAGTACCAAATTCAATGAGTTTCAAAGCAATTGAGGATCAACCCTCTGACCCCCAAACCCTTCCCTTTCCATTCCCCAATTCTCATCTTCTCATTGGCCATCTTCCAAGTCAGTCTCCTCAGCTTCTGACTTCACCCCATAGGAATGTTCCCCCCACCATCCCATCTCCTAGGGGATATTATCTATTATAAAGAAATAAGTAGGTGAAAAGTCAAACCTCGTCTTTTTATGGCAGCATCAGAATGCTGACAGTAACGTCGTAGTATGTTTAATCTTCTCTCACAAATGTTTAAAAGTAGCTTTTTCATGAAGAAATATTCGAATTCAGAATTACATTCTTGCTCTCTGGCCAAATTCAAGAGACACAGCTATTCCCAGCATGGAAAAGGCCACAATATACCTGTTTCCCAAATAATTCAGAGATAAGGAGCCTGTCAAACAAGAGGGGGAAAGTCTATTTAGTACCACTGATAGAGTTGAATATATAAGGTTTTAAACAGGTTTTAAAGAAGTAAACACAAATATTTCTACTTGGATGAATGAATCTGTTCGTTTTACCTTCTCGGGCACATATTTTGAATCATCTTACATTATTTTAGTCCCATTTCTTAAGGGGTAGATTTTGGATGGTGATAAACTGCCTTGGTTCTCATTTAAGATTCAAAATGTTAATTTAATTTTGACACTACACCAACAGACATAGATTAGTTAGGATTTTTGTGGCAGGTAGCCAGGAGTTTGGAGAGTTGGGCATGGCAACAGTACAGTCGTTGGCTGATGGGCCTCATCCAGTGAGTCCCAAATTTTCCCTCATGTTTATGGAAAGCTGTTGCGTTTGGAGCAGAGAGAACAAGGTCGGTTTTGGGGTTGTGTTTTCTCTGCCATTTCCTATTTCTTGGCCTTTCGGAGTGCTGGCCTTAAAGCCTAAAGTAGACAGGCATTAGGAAAACTGAGTGTGAATATTGGAATAGGACAACATCTACATAGATCTATATTTCATATATAGGTAGTCCTTGTTTTATGACTGGTTGTTAAGCTACCATTTGAAGTTATAACGGACCTTCCAGGGTACTCAGAACCCAGTTGTGAAGTTCTAATGCCTGAGGACCTCTCCCGTGGTCATGTGACTGCATTTGCCCCCCCCTCAACAACTGACCCATGTTTATGGCTATTTGCAGGGTCTTGAAGTCACATGACTGCATTTTACGGTGGTTTTGCAGAAACTCAGCATTTACTTCTGATTTTCTGCAAAACAGGCTTATAGTGAATCATTGGTTCACTTAATGACCACTTATGGTTGTATGTTGAAGACTACATGTAATAATGTACTTAGAAATAGTTTAAAAACCTATTTTGATCGCTGTTTCAATTTCCCCTAAATTCCAGAGAGAAAGCTTCCAATATTGTGCCTTTCATCAACATGGATTAAGGATTATTCTTCAGTTTTTTTTTCATTCAACACAGGGAAATGGTGCTTGGGGAGCACTATACCTGCTGCCTGTTTAGTGACTATCTTGGTTAGTGACCATTCACAAACACAATGGTGTTTGTTCATTTAAAAATCATTTCCCAACCAATGTGCACATTTATGACCAAATTTTATGCATCTGACAACAACACTAGATGATATCTAAAATCTCCAAACAATTCCGTCCAATATTGACTTCTAGGAATGCAGTTGTCTATCTCAGCTCAGGACTACCTCTCTATTACAGGTAGTTATGTTCAGTGGTGGGTTGCTACCGGTTTGGCCCAGATTGGGCGAACCGGTAGCGGCGGCGGCGGGAGGCTCCGCCCACCCACCTGGGCTCTTCTGAACATGTGCAGAAGCGTTGCGCGCGTGTGCCCACAAATGAACCAGTAGCGACGGGTTTTAAAATCCATCCCTGGTTATGTTGGGTTGTTGTGCTAATTGCAAAAATAATTTGATAGCATAAACTAACAAAGCTCTCCTCTTATTAAGTCTGCATTAGCTACATGGAGTATTGCGTGTAGCTGAGATGCCCAGATTCAACAACAATTCCGTTGTACAGTGGAAGAAAGTAATCCTTTCTGTGTGCCGATTTCATCTCCCTAGCAAAGATAATTAAAGCTGCTTTTCTCAATAGAGAAGAGCAGAGCTAAAGCTTCAAAACCAGACAGAAGCTTTCCCCTCTTATTATTATATTCCTGTTGACCTCAGCCTAGCTATCACTTTTCTTCACTTACTGAACTCAGAGACATGAAAAGGTCTTTATTTAAGAGCATATTCTGAGACACTGATGTATGTGCCAGGAGGGGAACTTCCTGGCCACTGATTCACTGCCCAGTCGCATTTCATCCAGGCCCTGGCTTAAAGTGTGCTATGTATGTCCTTTGTTGCCTTTCCTCTTTCTCTTATAAGCTTGGGTAATTTTAGCTATCCCATCTGCCTTTTTCATTCTGAAGCCGTGCGTGCATTTCTCTTTTGTGAAGCCTTTCAATTTTTTTCCTACATCATTAACTCTGAAGCCCCACCAGGCACAAGATACAGAACCATTTTCAATGGCTTGACCAACACCCTAATTTAGACATGCAGTTTTAAAAGGATAACCTGGTTTAGCACCAAAGAAGCAGAGGAAATATATTAAATCGCCTTTAGCATATATTTGGTAAAGCTGCTTAAACATCATCAAACAATTTATCAATGACTTTTACATATTTCAACCCACATTCTATAACAACGTTCATAACGTTCAAAGATGACTGTTGTTCAGTCAGTACTATCTGGTAGAACGCATTCAGATACCGTTCTCAGTTGGCTTTTTCACTCCAAGAAGCTTTTTTTATCAGGAAAATGATAACCAGACAACCTTAGACGATTTATGTTGATTCATTGGATCGTGATGATATGGAGTTTAGACTTAAATCAAAAGAAGAATTGGAACGGGGGTTATACTTCCCCTCTGATTTACACACATGCAATTTTCTGAAAGATTAAAACTAGATTAAAAAGAAATTATTGTCAATTTCTTGTCAATCAGACAAGAAAATGAGGTACAAAAAAGAAATATGTACTAATGATGAACATCTTTTTGCGAAAGCTTATAAAGTATTATTGAATTTTCATCTTAAATAGTCATAAATATGTTAAAGATTGTATGATAAAATAGGCTAAAAAATTGGTTCTATTATGCCTGAATCAATGGAAAAATATGTGGACACAGAGTTTGAGATTTGCACTGAACTATAATTGGAAAGAATGTTTTAATAAAATGATGTATTGATGGTATTTAACTCCTGATAAATTGTCAAAGACGTACAAGGGAGTCTCAAACAAATGTTCGAAATGTAATCAATTTGAAGGAATTTTACCACTTTTGGGAGGCCAGCAAAAAGGCTAAGACCATGATGGCGAACCTATGGCATGCGTGCCAGAGGTGGCACACAGCGCCCTCTCTGTGGCAACTGGGGCAATGGCACGCGAGTCATTGCCCCAGTTCAGCTCTGCTGCAGATGCGCGTGCGTCTCCCATCAGCCAGCTGGTCTTTGGATCTCTGCCATGCATGCGTGGGGGGCAGAGTGCATGCGGGGGGGTGTCACACGTGAATGCGGGGGGGGACGTGGCGTGTGCAGGGAAGCCATGCATGCATGCTCGGGGGAGCGGGGTGCACGCACATGCACAGGAGGCACAGTGCATGCACGGAGGCTGCACACGCATTGGAACTTGGGGATTCAGGCGCATGCGTGCTTTGGCCAGTTGGTCCGGAAAAGATTAGCCATCACTGGGCTGAGACATTTTGGAATCAGATACCTACAGTATCTTGGTTCAGAATATTTTGAAAACAGATGTACAATGGAAACCTGAAACTTTTCTTTTAGGGATAGCTGATAAAGAGGGAAAGAAAACACATGACTTTGTTTTTATATTAGCCATCAGCTCCTAGTTTGCTATAAGTATGAAGAGTGAAAGAAGGCCATATACACGCAATGGAAGTATGGACTTAACAATTGCAGCTAATCATGGTGGCAAAATTGGCAGCCTTGATTAGAGACAATAATTTGATTAAATTTCTTGTGAGCTGGAAACCATTGTTAGATTTCTTACAGGACAAGGAGAAAATCATCTTATAACTTTGGGTTTTGAGGGTTAGATTTGATTTGACCAGATAAATATTGTGGATTAATATTTGTATGGTTATTCATATTTGACAATAAATATAGTATAGAGAAGAATATATTATGAAAATTGGGTTTTTGGATTGTAAGGTATTAGTATTCTATGATATTTTAATTATTGGTATTCTTTAAATTTAGAGGTTGTTTTATTGTCATATTCTCTTTGTACTGAAAAAAGTCAAAGGTCACTATTGTTATGTATTTGATGTATTGTTTTTGCCACTTTTCAACTTGTGTGTGTGTGTGTGTATGTGCGTGTGTGTGTGTGTATGTATATATCAGAGGTGGGTTTCAGCAGGTTCTGACCAGTTCTGGAGAACCGGTAGCAGAAATTTTGAGTAGTTCTGAGAACCAGTAAATACCACCTCTGACTGGCCCTGCCCCCATCTATTCTCTGCCTCCCGAGTCCCAGCTGATTGGGAGGAAATGGGGATGTAGTTTCTTTCCCCTGGAGTGGGGTGGGAATGGAGATTTTACAGTATCCTTCCCCTGCCACGCCACGCCACGCCACACCCACCAAGCCACACCCACAGAACCGGTAGTAAAAAAATTTGAAACCCACCACTGGTATATGTGTGTGTGTGTGTATACATACATACATACATACACACACATGTATACAGGTAGCCCTCAACTTACAACCACATTGAGGCCAACATTCCTGTTGCTAAGTGAGACAGTTGTTAAGTGGGCAGTTACTTGTCTGGTGTAGGGTCTCCTGCTTGAGCAGGGGGTTGGACTAGAAGACCTCCAAGGTCCCTTCCAGTTCTATTCTGATTCAGATTCTAATCTCCAAGCATTGACCAAAGCTAATATATCCATATACCGCAAAACCATTTTTGGGAGCTGTCCATTCTACCCACCTTTTGGGATGATTTGTCTAAACTTGGATCTAGCACACCATTCACATCTCCTACAATAAATCTTTTCTGCTCTGCAATTCCTATTAACATCTGGGAGAAACTTTCATATAATTATTCCTTATCTGTATTTGGAACATGGATGGATGCCAATGTTAACATCTTTTAATTTCAGGATTAAAATTCTTCCTTGTCTTTTGTTTGTTCTAGTATTTCCCAGGAAGATGATTTGAGATAATTTGCTATTCTGTTTTTCTGTCTTCTCTCAATTTCTCCAGTACTGATTACCAAATTAGCCAATCCATGCTCTAATTGTTTGAAATGTATTGATCCATTTGGTTTGTTTTTCCATATTTCTTGGCCCTGATTTACCTTGTGTTCTTTCCTTATTTTTATATTTCATCATAATAAATTACATCATTCATGCTCCAATTCATTAATTTAAGTACATAAATAGCCTTATGCCTAAATGTGTATTCTCAATGTGTTATCTTTTTAAAGTAGATTTGTGCGTTGGTCTTCCAGTGGGTGAACCATTTTTTCTGAATTCCCACTCATTCTTTTATGTCACCCACATTTCATTCATTCACTATGTTCTTTCAAAACCAGTTCCTGGTTCTTTTGTTATAATTCTCTGGATTGTAACATGTGATTTATCACCAGTCACTTCCATGTGCACTTCAAACATTGTTTCTGACATACATTTTAATCCTTTTACATTGAATCTACATCTTCATTTCCTTGAGAAATGCACCAGATCATTGTCCTTCAGTTCTATTACATCTTATTCATTTGTATTTTCTTTTATATTACTATTATCTCTTTCTCTTTCCTGAGTTTCACATACGCACTTTTCATTAGACTGATTGATTCATTCATTCAGGGTCTTTAATATTTAGTCATCCTATGCTTCAAGTTGCAGCCTTCAATATATGCCCACAAGTGGGCCCACAAATGTTGATTTTCAACCAAGGTAATTGAGGCTTTCACAAAACACTTTTATTAAGCTTGACTAAGTACTAGCCTTAATGTACCAGAATCACATTTATCATTTCCTGCTATCAGTCAGGGCCCTGTTCTTGTCAGTTTGGGCACACTTTATCCATGATGTCAAAAACACAAACAAAGCCTAAGCACTCCCATACTATTTGATGCAATCTAGAACCTCCAAACCAACTGCTTTGTAGATCAATGAATTATTGCCCATGTAAAACTAAGGGTAAATATGCAGCATACTGATACTATAGCTATTATATCTCTAAATATAATACTCTGATGAAAGGTAAAAAGTACGTGTAAATGAACACTATTTAGAACTGAAAGAAATTAAAAATGGAATTCTTAAGTGATCAGGCTCTTTCACATGTTACTTTCTCCCAAAGTGCCAAAATTCATCTTTTATTATTCAGTCATTAACCCCTAGAATTATTAATTTTAAATTTGTATCCCACTTTTCCTTTTAACAGTTCAATTGCCAATGACATTTTTGGGATCACAAAACTGCAGTATGCAACCCCATGGATTGCCCAAATAAACCAAACAGATAAAACAGGTCCTCCCCTCCCCCCCAACATAAAACACCTTTAATTTAAAAATGTATTGTGGACATGCAAGGACCTGAAATTGCTAACTCCTTGGAACAAATGAGGCTATGACTCCAGCTGATTAACTCTCGAGTGTCTTTTTCTCTACCTAAAGTTACAAAACAGCAGATCAATTTTGCCTGTTGTGCACTGTTGTGCAGGGCCGCTTGTTGACTTTCAACAAAACCATTTAAGAAAATTAGGCATGAGTCATCCATTATTGCCTTTTAAAAGTTAAAAGTCCAATTAGTCAGTACACTATAGAATTAAGCTTATTTTATCAACTCCCGAAGAAAACTCTGATTAATACAACTGGTTTTTATACTTTATTGGAAAAGATATAAAAACAGAAATCCATAAAAAATTTAAAACAGCAAAATTATGCCATGAAGCTCCCATTATGACAATTCATTCCTAGGGTGCAGCCTGAATAAACATTATTTGCTAAGTTTCTTTTTAAGCTTAAAGGAAAATGACTAGCAATTATTACAAGAACACAGTGATGGATTTGCATTTGAATGCTGAGGGAAAACAGGCAACATTTACAGCACCCACTGGTAACAAGAATTTTTTATTAGTCTTGTGGCAAAAAATATCAGTAATCTGTAACCAAGCATTGACATTGTCACATCCCAAAAATAAGTAATTTTTTTTGTGTTCTAATACATTGCACAATGAGCATCAAGTTGCTTTTATAATGACTTCTTCGGTTCCCAAGAGCCAAGGAAAACTACCTTGGAAATGCTGGTTTGGCTACAACTTGTCATTCACTATTATCTATATCCCTAATGTGTGTTCCCCTCAAGAATTACTTAGAATAAATGCATCAATGTGTTCAGGCTGGAAAAAAGTCAATACCTACTTAAATTAGAAAGAATGCTATAGTATATTACTTCTTCAATTTCCTTTTCTATTGTTGTCTTAGTGTTCTAAGTAGCAATTAGAGCTTCTACTTTCCCAATTATTAAGCATAGCAAAGTTTATCTTTATCCACCCAGCATATATATACTTAATAAAAAAACCACGTTTAATTCCCATTCACATTGAGAGGGCTCTATTTTCCCCCGATAGAATGACATGATCCAGCTATGCAAAGGATGATTGTTACTGTGAATTTATCTTTGGTTATAAAACAGATTTAAAGCAGGGCTTATTTTATGCAAAACAGGAGCTAGAAATATCATAGAAGCGTTTCTAGACAGCATTTTCATACTAACATTACCGTGCTTGCAGATTGAAAGTTGAACTGTCGTGCTTCCTAACTCTGTTGATTTCTTTTTAGTCTAAATGATTTTATCATAATATTAAGTAAATAAACTTTAACATAATCCAGAAGGCATAAATTCTGAAAGGAAGGAAGGAAGGAAGGAAGGAAAACTGAAATGACGAATTAAATGTTCTCCATGGCTTTGAATTCACTGAGTGCTTGCACTGGGTTGACATGTTTCTTCTGGGAAGCTCGCTTGATTTTGGTCTGGGTCTCGTCTTGTTTCTCTCGCTTGACTAGAGGCTTCTTCTCGGGAGCTTTCATTTTCCAAGACACAGCAGGAAGGTTCAGAGAAGCCATCCCTTGAGACTTCTGGTATTTAGTGGAGGCCACGTAGGAGGCCTTCACAGTTTGTACCACAGCATTCATCAGGTTCTTAGCAGCCTGGATCAGTGACATGGCACTATCCACCTTAACAAACAAATCCACAAAAGAGAATAGCTTTAGTTTGAGACAGTGCCTGAAACACAGTTTGCTATATGAAGTTTAAGGATAGGGTTCAAATATATCAGAGATGCAAGAATTCCAGGTTTATGAATCTCAGAATAAATCCCAAGAGGAATCTGAGGTTCAGGTTCCTTTACCAAGAAGATTCTTTTTGAATCCAAGGGTGCCTTTATCCTTGAGTACAAACTAGGAAGGGAATGGAGAAAAACATCCAGATACTTAGGAAAGAAAAAGAATTACCAGTGGCTAAGATTTAAATGATGGTAAAATTGGAATTTGTTATTGTTTGTTAGTCACAAATTGCATTTTGATGGGCCCTTGCTTTCAAAAGCTAAGCCATGGAAAAATACAATATATTTTATGGAATTGCTGGCACAAAAGGGAACAAGGGCATTATTATGTCAAATGGTTTAGCTTCAATAGCCATTATTATGTCTGCTGTGCTTATTTTAGACAAAGGCTTTCGGCATCAATATATAAATCCACAAAAACATCAACAAAGAAATTTTGCAACAGGTTCATCGTCAAAAACACACACAAATTCCTACAAATGTCAATTTATAGGTTGAACAATTAGTTGAGAATGTAAAAAGACTGAAACAATTAAAACATAATCCTATGGCAAAAAAATTACAGAAGTGCAATTGTCTATCAACTGTTGGGTCTTTTAACTGGCTTAAGGTTCTTTCAAAATGAACAATCTGGAAATTAACTGATTAAAAACTGCCCTTTATCTTTTGCAATATATATAACTAAAAACAGTAAATTATCTATTTTATAAAAAAGAATTTTTTCTTTTTATAAACCAGATGTTTGAATCCATTATGACTAATTGTTTTCAGCCAGCCCAGCCCAGCCCAATATTAGTTGTATTTTTATTTCTCAATTAAGAGAAGAATTTACTGAAATAAATTATATAATGTGTATGACTTCTTTTTGGTAAGATTTAATTCTTTTGGTTTTCTAAATAGTTTGAAAATGATTTAATGGGAAGGCAACAATAGCACATCCCATCACCGTTTAACTATCCACTGTGTGAAAGGGGGTACCTACATTGCTTTTTCAGTATTTAAAAAATTATATATTACTGGTTCTAGCTTCAAGAAAAATGTCTGCAGCAGAAGTGCTCAAAGTTAAACAGGCATTTTATAGTCATTATTAAACCTCAGACTTTTTGTAAAGCTTTTTTTCCTCCCCTTCTGTTCAATCGTGCCCCATTCTCAAGGACTGCTTAGACAAGTCCTTGCAGTTTTCTTGCCAAGTTTTGTTTTCCAGAATGGTTTGCCATTGCTTCTTTCCTAAAGTTGAAATAAAGTGAATGGCCCAAGGTCACCCAGCTGGCTTTGTGCTTAAGGCAGGACTAGAACTCACGGTCTCCTGGTTTCCGGCCTGAGGCCTTAACCATTACACCAAATTGGCTCTCTACTGTAAAGGTAGCAAGTCTCTATTCAGTGCCAATATTCTTGCCAAAGATGGCCCAGATCTTTGGTAGTATTAATTTGGTACACAGTATATTTGGTTGTATTGGCATTCTCCCATCCATCCATCCATCCATCATTTCAGTTTGCCATTATTCAACAAAGCCATTTTCACCATAATTAATTGTATGCACTGGATTGTTTAAACCACAGTTTGGACCATACAATCTTTCTGAAGAAAAAAGATAGTATAAATTATCCAATCCTGGGAGAAAAATCTTGAGGGGTCTTGAAGATGCTGAAAGAACAGTTTTACATTCTACATTTAGTGTTTCATAACTGAAGCAAAATAAAGTTTAAGAACTGACTCTAGAAAAGACACAAAGTGAACATTAGCACATGTACATACCCCAGACACCACAAGTTCTCCTCCAAGGTTCTGAACTTCTGCTTTCACTTTGCTACAAATGTTCAGCTGGTGACAGTATAAAGCAATACGCTGCAGATAGGCTAGCAGGTCTTGTTTGCAAGCAGAATCTGGGCACTGGGCACAGAAAAAGAATAGATACTTCATTCTTTGGAGAGTTTTCCACACTCCAAATGCATTGAAATACAAGTCACTATTTCGGTCATTGTTATTTATTGTTAAGCCTTGTTCTGAATAGAACTGCATTAGAGATATGGAGTAAGGGATGCTTACTACTATAAAATTCTAAATAAAATTCTGGAAGGGCTCAAGCTTGCCTGACCCCCTGGACGGGTTTTCAGTGATTTTTTAAAAACATCATTGGGGGAGCCATATGGATCTCTGTGGGGATGCTGATCCAGAGACAGGCATCACAACAGAGAAGACATAATCCCCAGGTCCCAACAGATGGCATGTTTGCTTGAGGGGACTGGAAGTATACCCTCTGTGCCCTATCTTACAGGAAAGACAGAAATTACTGGGGGATAGGCTGTCTCTAGATAACCAGCCCCTATGGCATGAACCTACAAACCAATTAGAAATAAATGAAGCGTGAAGAGGAGGAGTGATGTGTAAGTATATCAAGGCACACCCACTTTGCCCAATTGCATTTCATTTGCATTTCATTCTGGACCAGTTGTAGTTTCCAAGTAATCTTCAAAGGCAACCCCAAATAGGACATATTACAATAAATGGAATTTAATTTTCACCAATCTTTATCCTTAAAAGATTCAGGTAACAATAGTCCATTTTGTGTATCTAATGAAACTGTCAGATATTTAAGAAGAAATGTTCTAGAATGCAGGGAAAAATCCCAGATAAATATTGAAAAGCCAAGGCAAGGTTAATATCTTTTTATCTACTATATTGCCAAAAATGTAGACAACACCATGTTTGATCTCCTGGCAAAGACAATATACATGCATTATCTTTTTCCTACAGAGTGGTAGTTAAATGAAGTGGACTGAGAATCTCTGTCCTTTTCTCAGCATGAACACTAGATTTTTCTATAATAAAATAGTCTTGTGTTCTGAAATAAAAAATAAAATACCTGTTTTCAAAGGAAAACAAGATTAATTTTTTATCAGGTATATGCTAGTGCCTTGAATTAAGTGGGTATAAATGCAAAACTGTGTATATGACAGAGTATTCTTTTTTCCATTCATGCTTTTTGTATTCATTCCACACATCTGGAAGTTTTAAGTAAGTTTTTATTTGCAGTAATTATTTGAAAAATAAGGTATCAGAATGCAAGTTCATTAATATTGGGAGCAAGCAATGAAGAAAGCTTCTTAGTAGAGAAGGCTACAGAATTAAGATTCTTAGGAAGACTCCATAAAATAAAATAGTGACTCCTGAGTTCATAAATCTATTGTAAAATTAAAGGTGAGTAGAAGGCTCATAAAAAAAAAACAATTATGGCTTACATGATCAGCAATTGTCCGCCCTAGTTTATCCATTCTTGACCCAGCTTCTGCAATTTTCTTTGCTGCACTGATTACATCAGATGTATTTTTTAGAGGTCCTTTACCTCTGCAAAGGAGAACAGAATATTTGCACATATTTGCTTGCAAATTATTTCCCATGATATAGGGTTCACTACTAGACTTGTATGGTAGTCCTTGCTTAATGATTGTTTGAAGTTATGACCAACTCCCCCCATAAAGTGACTTACGACCCACCCACAAAGTTATGACTGCTGTATTCCCGGCTCACATGATTAAATTAGTAGACCAGCAAAATGCTGTGGACATAGTATATTTAGATTTCAGCAAGGCATTTGACAAAGTAGACCACAACCTACTTCTTGGTAAGCTAGAAAAATGTGGGATAGACAGCCTTACCACCAGATGGATTTGTAACTGGCTGACAAACCATACTCAGTGAGTAGTACTTAACATTTACATGTAGGGAAGAAAGAAGTGGGGTACCACAAGGGGAACTCGTCAAATTTGCAATGACTCTAAATTGGCAGGAATAGCCAACACCCCAGAAGACACACTCAGGATCCAAAAAAGATCTTGATAGACTTGAACAATGGGCCATAATGGGCTCAAGTAACTGTGAGAGCAACCTTGGAGTCCTAATGGATGATCACTTAAATATGAATCAGGAGTGTGTGGCAGCAGCCAAAAAAGCTAATATAATCCTTAGTTGTATAAATAGAGACACAAATCAAAATCGCGTGAAGCAGGGATGAAATGCTCCCGGTTCAGACCGGATCGCCTGATCCGGTAGCGATGGCAGCGGGTGTTTCGAGAACCAGTAGCAAAAATCCCCCCCCCACGCCCAGCTGAGCTGTGTGATCATCAAAGGCTTTTTTTTACTTTTAAAAGCATTTTTTCTACAATCTCTTCTGCCGAAAAAATGCTTTTAAAAGTTAAAAAAAAAGCCTCTGATGATCGCATGGCTCAGCTGGGATCACCAGAGGCTTTTAAAAGCATTTTTTTCTGCAACCTCTTCGGCCGAAAAGGTTGTAGAAAAAAAAATGCTTTTAAAAGCCTCTGACGATCCCAGCTGAGTTGCCTGATCGTCAGAGGCTTTTAAAAGTAAAAAAAAAAGAAAGAAAAAAAGTTGGCCACGCCCACCCAGTCACATTACCCACCCACCCCCAAGCCATGCCCACAGAACTGGTAATAACAAATTTTACATTTCACCACTGACGTGAAGTATTAGTACCACTTCATAAAACCTTAATAAGGCCACACCTGGAATACTGCATCCAGTTTTGGTCACATTATAAAAAAGATATTGAGACTTTGGAAAAAGTGCAAAGAAGAGCAACTAAGATGATTAAAGGCCCTGAGACTAAAACATATGAAGGACGGTTGCAGGATTTGGGTTTGGCTAGTCTAGAGAAAAGAAGGACTAGGGGGAACATGATAACAGTATTCCAATATTTGAGAGGCTGCCACAAAGAGGAGGGGGTCAATTTATTTTCCAAAGCACCAGAAGGCAAGACAAGAAACAATGGATGGAAACTAATCAAGGAAAGAAGCAACCTGGAATTAAAGAGAAACTTCCTAACAGTGACAGCAATCAACCAATGGAACAGCTTCCATTCAGATGTTGTGGGTGCTTCATCACTGGTGCTTCTTCTCTTTAAGAAGAGACTGGACAGCTACTTGTCTGAAAAAGTAGAGAGTCTCCTGCTTGAGCGGGGGCTGGACTAAAAGACCTCCAAGTCCCTTCCAGCTCTACTCTGATTGATTGATTGATTGATTGATTGCATTTTGGGCACTTACAACTGGTTGCTGTATCCTGTGGTCATGTAACCATGATTTGTGACTCCCACTCCCCCAATTTCTGGCAAAAAAAAATGTTCATTTGTGAGAATGGGTTTGCTTAATGACCACATAGTATGCTTAATGACATGGTGATTCATTTTACAACCATTGTAAAAGCAGTTGTAAAATTGAGTCTGTTCATGTGGTGACATGATTAAGAACTATAATGACTTATGACCAAATTCCCAGGCTCAATTATGGTCGTTAAGTGAGGATATCTTATGAAACAAATAATTAAACTTGGCCATTGTTTATTTGATCATGGGGCACTTAACAAGCCAAATTAGTATTACAGAGCAAAGTAATCATAGCTTGTTCTTGAGGTTTTTTTTTTTGAGATGCTCTTACGTTGCCCCTTGAGATTAGAGACTTGGATAGGACATCCTTTAGCATTGCCTCATCAAAATTTCTCTTATCAAAGCTTTCCTAAATTATTTGATTCTGTGGCAGGTTCTGTATGGAGTTCAGTCACAATCATAGGAAAGAGGACCAAATCCAAGGACATCCCTAGAATATACCTGAGGTCTATCCATTAATCTATAACAAAAGACAAAAGTTATATAAAAAAATACCATTAAATATAGGCAGTGCAGTCTTATTAAACAAACTTTACCACTCCTCCTTTAAGGGGAACCTACCCCACGGGTAGGTCAACTAACTCGATTGCATCACATGACGTATTGTGATGTATCACAATGTTTTTTTGCCCTTCTGGAGCCGGGGTGGGCATGGCCTACATGTGAAGCATCCAGCCCGTGGGCCGTCAGTTTGACAGACCTGAATTACCCAATCTTAGGGTCTCTACCTTGCCTAGATTGACTTGTAGCTTTAACTGGTGCTCCTTCAGTCTATGACCCAACACTAGAACAGTTAAGATTAAATGAAAAAGAGGAGGCTTGGTATCGTATTCATATTAATGACCCTGCTCTCATTTAGAAATCTCTTCAGAATGAGAGATAAGAGAGAATAAATAAGATCATTTCACAAGATGTCTGAGACTGTTTCAAGTATATGCCCAACTTTAGTGGATACTGTCAAAGCAAACTAGCTGAGATACAAGGAAAATGAAAGAAGGTTGCCCTTGAAAAGTCTACTTATACAGAATGCTTACCTGGTGAAGTCCGTCATCTCCATCATAATCATGCACATTTGTTTTGCCAGAACAATAATATCATTACTGCTGTCATCCCATTTGGATACTTCAGCATCCAATTTACTCTTTTCTTCTTGGAAGCTGGCAACTTGTTCAGCAATTTTGGCTTTTTGTTCTTGAGGGAGTTGAGCCATGATGGCCTGGAATGAAGAATTATTCTATATATAAAATGCTTTTTCAATAACTGGCTATTCAGATATTTTCACTAGCCAGCCTAATTAAGAGTTAAAGTACTATATATCCAAAGGATGGCCAGGAACATTATTTTTTAATCTCCACTATATGGAAAGATGTACTGGCGAAAGATGACTTTTTAAGCACCCCATAGAAAAAAATTGGTAACATAGGAAATTTATGTTTTCTTCTCCATTTTTACATTGTATGGATGCATAAAACAGGGGATGAAAAATAAAGAGTTTTCAGACAGAAAACTGACATATTTTTGAAAGCCAGATTGTAAATGCTGATCAAGGATAAAATCTTATTCAAATCTTCCAAATATATGCAGAATTGGAGGGAAAGACAAAAACCCAGGCTAAAGTATAATTATCAGATCATGATTATTTGATTCAGCTCTTTAAATTACCCGAGATATATTTGGAGGCAGCCAAGTTCATGTTGCCTACACACTAAATTGTAAGGCTATTGCAGTAAGTGAGAGCAAATTTATAACAGGAAAATTAAAAAAGCGTTTAGCTTTGTGAAATAACAAAGAGGACAGCCTTGGACACTTGCTTGGAAGACCATCTCGTCATAAATGTATCTGTTGGCAAGCAACCACACCAGCTGAACTTTCAAGTAGTGGGAACACTTGAAAAAGTGAACTACCGGTATTACTTTGAGGTTCCTTCTGAATTCTCTTTTCTATAGTATTTATCGATGCTTAACATAGCAAATGCAACACGAGTTTCTCTTTCACTGTTAAGCACACAAGAAACTTGATAGGATTCAGAAGGGTTTTTTTTTTAAAGAAAACATTCAAGAAATTCCACGCAATTTTATCTATTTGTAACTATAATATACAAGTGTAATATTGTAATATACTATACACTATATTACAATATTGTAATATAATATACACTTTCATGCAAGTGGAGAACAAAGCTGCTATCATAAGGACTAAAATAGCCATTTATGTGTGCATAGAAGATAGAAATATAATGGTATCGAATGGCCACGTTATATTGGAGATAATTTTTCCCAATAGAATTGTTTTAAATAAAAATAATTCCAGTTTGAAGGAACATTCCTTTTTCCATGGCTAGGCTTAAGTTTAAATCAAGGATTGGGAATGCAGAAATCAGATCAGATGATGCTGCAGTTATGTGTTTTTTATCTAGACCAAGGCAACACAAATAGAGAATAATCCCAAGCAATAAGATAAACAATCAAATAATGCTATACAGATAAACAGATATACTGGGAATGACAGAAATCATGGTATCTTGATTTTAATGTGGCCTGGTATTCAGACTATATCCAAAGAGTTTAAAGCAGATAATTAAATATGTGTCCCTTACTCTTGCACTATGACCGTGAATAAGTTGATCATCTTCAGTCTGAACACTTGTTCGGCTTCTGACATCAAAATCTTCTGTCTCAAAGTCAGAATCGTCCAGTTCTTCAGGTGTCTGCAAACACAGTTTAAGCCCAAATCAAACTTAAAGAGTAATTTAGGGGAGCAAATTTTTCCATGGTTTTGGAATACACTGAATTTAAAACCTGTCAAACTGCGTATTTTAAGACAGATGAATAATTAACAATACCCACAATCATGTACGTTTTACACATGTTTTTCTAGTACAACTGAGAGACAGTTTGATAAAAAAGTTAGATAAACACTTTAAAAAAGTAATTGTCATTTTATACTGCCTACTTACACATTTCCTATATTACAATTTTTCTTGAGCTTGAGCAAACAGACATAAAAATACTGTTAGTAGCTTCCTATATTGCTGTATTTGTAACATTTTATTTAATGCAATTTTTGTAGACACTCTGTAAAATAACTCGATCCTGTGCTAGATTAAATCACAACAATCCGTTTAAAAGGATATATTACTTTTTTGTAGCTTCAGAAATCTGCAATTTGTATTTCTTTTATAGTAGGTGTTTTTGCTGATTTCTTTCTCCTAGAAAATCTGTTTCCTGGTTTACCATAATTAGAATGTGTACTAGCTCCTGATAGTGGGAATGTTGATAGTATTACAGTGTAGAAACTATCTACAGATGGCAATGGGAAATAAGGTGGGGGAAATCAATTCTCTTTTAGCTTCACCTCATTTGAATAAATTGCTTTGTGCATATCTCTATTCTTTATTTTCAAAGTGACTAATCCCTAATGACATTATACAAGTATTTATGATACTTCATTTGGGGGCTTGCTTTGAAAATACATCCAATTTGTATTTTAGAAAAAATGCAGAGCTGCCACTAATTAGGTCTCTTAACAAACACCTAAGAAAAAAGGCATTTGCCTCTCATAATTTATTCATTTTTAAAATTTTTGCTGCCTCATCTCCATCAAAAGCAGATAATTTTGAATATGATTTCTGAATCATAAGAGAATCCTAGCCTTAGTCCTTATAAATTCTTCTTTGCTGAGATTTTTTTCCCAATGCAAGGGAGAAAACTTTGCAATGAATCTACTATCTCATCCTTTGACACTTCTAATTTGTTATGTCAGCCATTTATGCAGTCTTAAACCATCAAAAGAGCATTATAATAGCATTATAAAACAGAACCATTAAGATACAGACAAAGCTTCATAAATAGATGAAAATCTAAATGTAGTTAAATAGGTGCAACTTTTTCAAACATCACTGAACACTCAAAACAAGGGCAAGTACAATTTGGATTCATGAATCACATCATGTAACGTATAAAACATGTGTTACAAACCTGCAATAGCTTGGTTGATCAATCACATAAAAAGAAGTTTGTCTATGGTCTGGTATAATGCAGAAACATTGAACTTTTTCAGTCTGGGATATTCTTGGGCTTTGAGTGACATATTGCCTGCTACATTCTAAAAGTGGATAGACTCGGGAACCAAAGTAATCCCAATTTTGGGATACGGATAGAGTTTTTAAGAGATAAAATGGCAACTGTTTTGCTCTTTGAAATCCTCCCAAACTTCAAACAATGAAACACCTTTAGTTATTGGCTTTCCCAGTCTGAAATATGACATCTGCCTAACGTAAATACTACACAATGGAAGCCTTGTTCTAAATACAACCCAAATGCATGTTTTAAAATGTGTTGGTTTACATTGGAAAAGGGAACAGCTGAGATAGCAACAAATAAAAGATTTGGTCAGAACGTATGCCAAGCAGTAAATTAAACTAATAGGTCCAGAAAACTGAAGTAATTTAGCTTTATACCATCCTCCTCTTCTATGTGGGGGAGAGGTGCTTGGACCCATTTCCTGTCCAAGTGGGACACCAGGCACCAAAAGTCATTTGAAATATCCTGACTTTTGTAGTCTCCATCACTTCTCTCAACTGCATACAATTTAATTTGAAATTATTGTATTTATTACTGAGATTAGAAGAATGGAAAGTGATAAAAGTTATATAGGTAATGAGTAAAATACAGAGAGCAATTGTTCAAAATCTAAAATGTTTAGCTGCAGACACAGTAGTTTCTGGAGCTGCTCAAGTTATTAAGCTGCTATGATATGCACTATATGTGCACATGAATTTACAGAGAATTTAATGTATGTCTTAAATTATTAATAAAACTTATTTTGAAAAGTGAATGCTATTTCAAGAAAGCTGAAGTTCACTCACTCTGATCATCAGTACTGCTTTTCTGATGTCACGAATTCCATCATATACTAGTCGTGAAGCATCAATAAATTCATTTTCATCCATTGGCTGAGCAGGGTCAGAACTTAATGCTTCTACTGCAGCTTCGACTTGTTCTGTAAAACGTGGCATAACTACAGAACACATAGAAAAAATGAATTAGGGAGACAGAAAAATTATACAACACTATCGTTGTATAATTTTTAATTCAGTTTTAATTCATATTTAATTCATAATTCATTGGAAGAGTACTGTGAGCAGAGAAATATTTATGTTTATACTGGTAGTAAAAAATAAGACATATACATGAGAGTGTATACACACACACACACACACACACACACACTTTCAGAGTGTAGATGGCAGTCCGTTGTGCATTATATAAACATGGGAACTGCAAAAAGAATGGTCAAGAGCTGTATGATTCAAAATGATGCCTATTTCCTGCTTTACACTGTATAAGTAACTTTTTCATGGCTGACGCCCACATGTAACATTTAAGGGGCCAGGATGAAAATGCAAATACTAAAAGCCAATATTTTGGTAGGATTTTTCTTTTTCATTTTTAAGAGGGGCTTCTTTTAAAGTATGTACACCTATTTTAGGACATACACACTATCAAGTCTAGCTCTAAGGAATGTTTTTCAACCTCAGCAACTTTAAGCTATGTGGATTTCAGTTCCTAAGAATTCCCCAGCCAGCATGTAAGAACCATGCTTGAGAAACACCGCCCAATAGCAATAGCACTTATGACTTACATACCGCTCCATAGTGCTTTACAGCACACTTGGAGCAGTTTACAATGTCAGCATATTGTCCCCAACAATCTGGGTCCTCATTTTACCCACCTGGGAAGGATGGAAGGCTGAGTCAACCTTGAGTCGGTTAGGATCGAACTCCAGCCTGCAGTACTGCATTCTAACTACAGCAGCACCAGGGCTTCATGGCAGTAGTCTGCCTATTTCTGCCTCTATCTTAAAACAAGTGTTTGGTATTTTATAACTATCCTTAACTATTAGACAATACTTATACACCTACAAAAAAGCTGCAGAAAGAAGTGAGGAACATGTTGTCCTGGCTGACTGTTTCATCAAGACTATCAAATTAAAATCATGATTATGTTGTTTACTTTACCTGTGTTTGACAGCAGTTTTGTTGCATCTAAAACCTTTTCTGTATACACCCCGGGTTCATAATTATCCATTTCAGAAGTGACAACATGAATTACTCTTGCTGCACGACCACGGATTGCACCAGCAGTGCGATCTAAACCATCAACATCTTTTTCTTGAAGAGCAATGACACATTTATTTACATCTTCTAGAATATGATTTTCTGGTGGTTAAAAAAAAAGGAATGGGAAAATTGCATTTGCTACTGATAATGTGTAAATAAGCACCAGTAAGTTAAGAAGAAATTGCTATGTATATTTGAAATACAAAGTTAACATGAAGCACACAAGTTAAAATATTCCCTCTGATAAAAGAAATCTCTCTCATTTCTTTTATTGAAAATTAGCATAATGTAGATTTAGGATGGCATAAATATATTCCAATCTTAAAAAAAAAAATCCACAAGCTGAATCTAGTCTTATAATGCCACAGATTCCAGCTACTGACCAACAAGTAGAGGAAGCCATTAGATTACCTAATAGTGACCTCTCTCTGGTCCCTTAGAAGCTTGCAGAGTTACAAGGTGTAAATACCAGATCCAAAATTCAGCCCCATCTTTTTTCTTTGGGGAAGGGGAGGCTCATCTTCAAGAATCCTGATTCTTATAAAGCTTCTCTAATATCTTCGTAAAATAAAACTCTTTGCATATCAAGCTGCTTAAAAGGGAAGCTTTTTTTTAAACCTACACATGGCTAATGAAAGGCTAGATGATGACGTCAAATATAACACTGGGCAATGCAGGGGAAAAAAAAGGAAAATCAATACAGCAGGAACTACTACTAGCTCAGCTCCAGGTTGATCAATATGTAAAAATATTTATTATGGTAGAAGAGGAAAAGAGGAGAAAGGCTGGTGAATGAGTCAACAATTATAAACTAGCACAGGACATAAGCACAATATTTCTTTAGAGTACAAGATTTGGAAGATGTTTTTATTAGGATTATTGAGACTTTTCTCCCCATTCCTTCATCAGGATATCTTGCTTTAGATGACAAGAAAAAAGCAATCTGTTACTGTTATTTTAATGGCTACTTTCTGGCATGAATAGAGAAAAAGAATTGTAAGAATAGGCCATCATTTTATCAATATTCTATCCATATTCACTCTATCCCAAAGAAGAGCAGTTCCTAACAATATAGTTCCCTCCTCCTCTTTAAGGCTGAGAGCTTACCAAAGCTTTCAAGAAGTAATTTAAGATTCTGTACACTATTTCTCAGATGTAGGTGAAATTTGATGCTTAAATTTATGTGGTTAAAATTTTTTTTTGCATTTATTACTTTCATCTTTGAATAACAAAATAAAATAGCCCCTGCTACAGGCTATTTAACTAATGAAATAATAGGCAAGATATTCCCGAATGCTAAAAATGGGTTTTTTGATAGATTGTAAAAAAGCATTTCCATGGTAAAATAGTATCAATTCTAAACAAAATGGTAGTAGCAACCAACTATAACTATTTATGTTCAATATCTATGTGAATCTGTTAAGTGAGGTCACCCACAGGTTGTGGGGGTTGGTGACATCGGTATGCTCTATTTTGGGGCTGCCTGTGAAGACCACCTGGAAGCTTTAAATCTTTTGGAATGCCGCAACAAAGGCAGTGATAAGCACTTCCTGGTATGTCCTCCTTGCGCCTTCTGAGTGCAATTAAAGTGCTGGTTATAATTCACCAAGCCCTAATTGGTCTACAATCTGGCTAACTGAGGGATCGTCTATCTTCATGTCATTGCCTGGCCAGTAAGAGGAGACAGGGTCTCTTCAATTAAACAATGTCGACTACTGGGATTTAAGAAGTGTCCCACCACCTGCCTTCTTAAGTGAGATTCCCCCAGAGAGCTGTATGTTCCCTCCCTGATGGCATCCTGTAAAGCCTTAAAAACCTGGCTGTTTTCCCAGACCTGTTTGTTTTTATTGTCAACTACCCATAATAGTCTGTAGTTGGGCATGGCCTACATTGAAGCTCATTTATCAGAAGAGTTTATCGTAGTACTAGCATTGTGAAATTCTCTCTCTCCTTCCCCACTTACCCAATTCTAAAGCCTTTTATTACTACCCCCTTTCCTGGAGGAAGTACCCAGGCATTCCGGGTGTAAAAATTAGCTGAACAGTCGTACGTCTTCTTTTCCATCCTATCGTGTTAACCTCTCTATATTTTACAGTATTTTTATTTTAATAATTTGTATAGAAAACTACTGAAATTGCGCGGAAGCGGTATAGAAACATAGAATAGAAAGTAGTAATAATTATCATTATAAATAAAACATTTCACATTCAAAATGTTCTATGAGAAACAGTCCCTTCACATATGAACTGGACTGCTTAAATCATGTATTGTTAAGTTCTTAACTAATTAAAATAATAGCAGTAGAAATTAAATATATGCATAGGTCTAGAAACTATTTTACCCAGTTAAAAAATCCAAACAACTTTATGTAAATCATGCAATACAATGAACAAAATCTGTAAGGTGCCCAGCAGAATTACTAGAATTATAGAGATCAAGCAATTGAAAACAACTTAGTTGTGACATGGGCATAATGATATATCTGGCAGAATGCAAAGTTCCTATTCAGTCTTAAAGAACGTAGTGATGCTGTATTTATAAGCTTCTGGTATTTATCTATGCTGTGTATACAAAACACAGATGTAAAAACTTTGGCGTAATTTATGTACTAAATCACACTACAGAAGCTGCAGAACCTGCTTTTAGCAATACAATTTTGTAAAAACAAAGCTAACATAATAGATGTGAACCAAAACCTATGAAGGACACTGAGTGAAGAATACAAATTACAGTCCGTGTACGAAAGGACAGTTAATTAGAGCAACTCTTTCCTTTCTTTCGTAAGTCTGCTGAAAAGAACTTAAATTTTTTAACTTAATTATAGAAGGAATTATATGAAGGAAAATAAAATGATAATGCTGTAGCTGCTGGTCGATAAGGTCTAATGCTGTTGTTGCTTGCAAAGGGACAAGGGCAGATAAGTAACATACGAACTGTAAGCATATTCTTATTATATAAATGCATACTATACATGAGAGGCCCCAGTCAGATCAGGAAACAGGCATGCGCATGTTGAATTTGAACTACAGAAAAATCTTCAAATGTCTTTTATCAGTTGCTGTTCTTTATTCATTTAAGAGAGTGTCCTTGGAGCCAGTAGATTGTTGTGGGTCCTGCTGAATAGCAGATGAGATGTTTTATACTGGTTTTCTCCATGCTTCCAATTGAGGCGGTGTTATTTAGGTTGACATTTATGTTTTTCAGATTATCTTTAACTTGCTTTGCCCATATTATCTTTGGTGCTGATGCAAGCCACTTTCTGATGATATCATTCTTAAGATGCCTGTTCAAAAACATTCCCAGTATATACCATAGACACATTCAAAAACCTCCCACCTTATTTAATTTTGATTTTAATAGCGTCCATGGCCCAAATCTATATAGCAAGACTGGCAGGACTAGTGCCAAGAAGATTTGCATCCTGGTTTTCAGAGGAATGTTTCATTTCCTCTACAGGTACTACAATGCATTAACAATCTAAAGAGAGGTGTGGCTGACAATCTAAAGTGCTGTTTTCTGTTCTTCCCCCGGTGATTCACGATATTTCTAGTGGTTCTCTTACTCTATGTGGGCTTTACTGGGACAAACCAGTGACTGAGTGAAAAGATTGGACATGCGCAGAAGGTGTGGGCGTGACCAAGCTGTGGAGGAAGTTTGACTGGCACTCAGTCAATCCAATGAGAGTGAAGATTACCCAATCAGTGGAATGTCGGAGCAGCGAGGTAGGAAAATGAACAGTGCTTATAATGTCGTGCCAGATGTCAATGGCTTCTGTGTTGCTGCCTGCAAAGATGGCATTATGATCAGCAAATATGAAGTTGATAAAATACAGGAAGTCCTTGACAGACTTAGTGATCATCCGAAGTTATAACGGCAAAAAGTGACATTGTCATTTTTCACACTTATGACCGTTGCAGCATCCCCATGGTCACATGATTCGGATGCTTGACAAGTGGTTCATATTTATGACGGTTGCAGTGTCGGATTCGGATGCTTGACAAGTGGTTCATATTTATGACGGTTGCAGTGTCCCAAGATCACATGGTCCCCTTTGGCGACCTTCTGACAAGTAAAGTCAATGGGGAAGCCAGCTTTACTTAACAACCATGTTACTAACATAACAACTGCAGTGATTCACTTAACAAACACAACAAGAAAAATCATAAAACGGGGCAAAACTCACTTAACAAATTTCTCACTTAGCAACATAAATCTTGGGCTCAATTGTGGTTTAAGTCCAGGACTACCTGTAGTGGTTTAGCTATACTCTATAGTTGCCAATCAAAATCTTTCCTCATTACAGTATCAACTATGACGTTGAATGGCAGGGTTAATATCACAGAACTTTGCCTGATGCCAGTTAAATTAAGAATTCCACTGAAAGCTATACAGGTTGCTGGAACTACTATAAGTTTTCTTGTCCAGATTCCAGAAAAAATGTATCTGATCCAACCCCAAAATAAGCAGGTTTTGATCCCACTCACCAGTACTGGAAAACTCTGTTCAGGATTCGCACCTTGCATGGTATCTGTTAATCTTCTCTGTTTAAATGTGGCAGAGTTTCTTCCACTGAATGTGACTGTGGTGCTCCTCGTCAGATCATTTAGTGACTGGCTGCCATTTGAGAGCTTATACAGGAGGAAAAGCAGATTTTCTCCAACTAACAAACATTGCTCTTAATTAGATAAATGGTCTAGACCAGGTTCTCCAACCTGTGGACCACAGCCCACTACTGGGCTGTGGCCCACTGGCCATCAGGTTGCATGAATAGATGACTGGCGCATGTGTATGTGCGCATATAGCATCACTAGTGTGAGCGTTGTGGGTACTCGCTCACTTACAGCCCAATGGCGTGAGCGTAATGGATGCTCATGACCCCACTTGTGCGAGCTTTGTCACAGGTGCTTGTGGCCCCATTCGCACGACTGAGTGTTTGCGCATGTACATGAGTGTGTATGCTTGCCCCTTCCACAAACCATCCCTTCTTTCCCCACTCCAGGCTGCCAACTGGGAAAGGTTGGGGAACTCTGGTCTAGAGATTTAATATATAGAACACTTATTCCACTCTTATGAACCAATGTATTTCAAAATGTAATCTGTGATTTACATATAATTTTTTGAATTACTCATACTTTACAAACTTGACTACATATTTCCATCTTATGTGTACCATAGTATTGTGCTTCTTTTATATATTTTTTGCTATGTTATTCATGTACTCTGCCATATGCTAAATAAACAAACAAGCAAATAAAATAAATAAATATTGCAGCAGGCTTTTATGGACGTGTGTTTACTTTTCAAGGTTTTTCTTTAAAGTTGGCCAGTATACACTGCTGAAGGTTGCTTGAAAGTCAAGAAATGCAGTGACAGTTTGTCACATCAAATTCTCTCTTCCATTAGTTGTCTGATGATGAAAATTTGGTCACAGCATCCTTGGGTTGGGTGGAAATGGGGTGCTGTTCTTTAGTTATCTGTTGCTGCTGTTTCGGGAAGTAAATTGAATCATCCTCATGAAGACCTTTCCAATAATTGATAGAAGGCTTATATACCAGTAGCTTTGGTACTAGAGCTGTCATCTTTCTTCAAACTAGTGATGTACATGCTCCTTTCCATGCAGTGGAGAGTTTTTCTGAGTGCCAAATGAATTGTAACAGTCAATGCAGTCACTGAGTCAGATAGTTTCCACCAATTCTGAGTGCCTCAGTCATGACTTCATCCATTCCAACTGTTTTACCATTTCTCAGTAGTCTTATTGCTACTTTTATTTCATCTATTGTGGGCTCTGCATTCAAGGTCTAATTTTTCTGGTGTTGGAATGAGTACTAGATTTTACTGGTGGTCTCAGTAGTTCTTTACAATTGCAGAGTTATTGAAAAAAAAATCACATCTTGGAAATTAGTCATCTGAAGATCTTTTAATATCCCATCTGCCTAGTTGATTTAGTCTTTCCCTGTTGATATCTGAGAGGGGTAACAAACACATAGTACTTGTGTTTTTGTGAAGTCACTTCCAGTTCTAGGGTCATGGAGTTCCAGTCTGCTTTATGCCTTGCCATTAGCTGGTGGCAAATTTTACGTTTTTTATATTAAGCTCTTAAAAAATGTTTTATTGATGAATGTTTACAAAGTTAAAAATATAAACATCAAACAATATAAAGAGAAAAGATAAAGAAAAAAGTGTTAAAGGAATAAAGAGAAAAAAATAGACAACTGCTTTTAATAGATTTTTAGATAAAGATATAAAACAAAAGACTGAGAAAAAAAACAACTGTAAATAAAAACATTATATAAATATGTTTTAATGATGTTTTCTCCTTTCCTTTCCACTTGGAAATGTTTCTCCAACTGCTAACTAAAATATTAACATGGAGAGTTATTTGTTAATACCTGTTTTAAGTTATTTTGTCAGTTTTATTGATTTTGGTTTCTAATTCAGTGTAATTCAGATATTACCACATATTTTGAAACATATATCTCAAAATGTTGTAATGTGATGATCTCAAGCAATGAATTCCTTCTTGCCAACATGGTGTTCAGTGTGTCCATTCCAAGTGGCTGTGCAGATGTCCAATTTTGGTATAATAAAGTAATAGTTTGTTATGTAACCAGCTCGTTGGCCAGCTGCAAACTTTCACTAGCATTCTAGCTAAGTTATCTGCTAGGGTTGGCACTCCAAATTTGGCAGTATTTCTATGTATGATTAGTCTGCTGTCCATGGAATAATGTCTGCAGCTGGTATCAACTATGGAATGATGTATAACAAGGAAATCTTGTTAATGCAAAATACAGCTTCAATATTAAACGAAACAGATAATTTTGATAGTCTTAAAACTCTAATACTGTGATGGCGAACCTATGGCACAGGTGCCACAGGTGGCACGCGGAGCCATATCTGAGGGCACACGAGTTCAACTCCAGCACACATGTGCCCGCCGTCCAGCTGATTTTCGGGCCTTCCGGGCCCACCGGAAGTTGAGAAATGGGCTGTTTCCGGCCTCCGGAGGGCCTCCTGGGAGTGTTGAGGAAGGCTGTTTTTGCCCTCCCCAGGCTCCTAGAAAGCCTCTGGAGCCTGGGGAGAGTGAAAAATGGTCCCACTAAATGGGGCCATTGCATGCCAAAAATGGGGGGAGTGCAGGAGGAGCACGCACATGTGCGCAGGAGGGTGGGGCACGGGTGGGCATTGACTTATGGGTGTGGGCATGCACACGCACGATCCCCCCGCTCTCCCCCCGCTTTTGGCACGCGACGGCAGAAAGGTTAGCCATCACTGCTCTAATAGAATAATTTGGGATTTGAACACTAGGAACCACACAAAAATTCTTTGTGCCAGAGTTATCTTTAAATCTGTTTCAGCAATTCACCAAAAATTGATCATGAGATAATCCACAAGTGGCTCTACATTGCACTAAAATTATACCATATAAACAGTACCATTTGTAGATGATGTGGGTGGAACTGCCAGCAAATGGGTACATATCATTATGTTAGATGGCCATGCCTAATCTGTCAGTTCTTTTAGTTGAAATTTCTTATAAAACTGGGGAAAAACATCCCAAAATCCTTTTTAATGAATGCCGTTGTCAGTTTATCATCTATTTTCCTAACCACCTAAGGTTTGTTATTGTAAAATGCTCAAAAGTTGTTGTCACTGTCTCAGAAGTACTTAAAAATGTGGCATCTAACAAATACAAAAATGTGGTAATTTCACAAAAGGGAGTTTTTAAAAATTCTACAATACAGCACAAGTAATTGGTCATTGCTAATGCTTTATGCCTTAGAAGTCTCATTCTGGACAGAAATATTGAATATTTATTAAAACAAATTATATAGTCACCCATCTCACTATAGCAACTCTGGCCATCTAACAGTAATAATAAAAAAAAAATTTCAAACAATTACAATAACAATTAATATTCAATATGCCAGTTGTTAAAAAAATCCACATTAAACACTAACCAACAGGGCTCCCTTGACCCCAATACTTGAGGGAAAAGTTAGGCCTTTAATGTCTTACTAAAGGCCAACAAAGCCAGTACTATTAGAATCTTGGGGGGGGGAGTGGGGGGGAGATATGCTATTCCAAAGGGCAGGCCCCATAATAGAGAAGGCACGTCTTCTTGGTCTTGTGAGGGGCATTGTTTAATAAAAGAAACCAGGAGTATGGCTACCCTCTTAGATCTGGTGGTGAGAAGAAATAATTGGAGGCAAAGAGTCCTGAAAATAATTTGGCCCTGGATGAGAATGAAAGGTGTCCCGTTTGATCCAGCATTGATTTCTTCTGGACAGGACAGACTACTGCTAGTTTCAGAACAGATGAAAAAACCCCTCTCTGAAGAAAGTGTTAACTTTACTTAATTTTGCCTCATTTGAAAGACTCTTTTTTAATAGTCCCTTGTAAGAGGCTTTGTTTCAGTGGGATCAAGGTGGAGGTATCTATAGCTATTATTTATATTCAAGAAACTTCTAACCTTCTCTTTTATGTTTTTCATTTATATGAAACAATAGGCTCTTTCGCACAAAACATTAACCTGTCAAAAATATCTTTTCCAAGCAGATAAATCAACGAAACTTCCGGGATACACAATAAACACAATTACAAAGTAATTAACTAAAAACAATAACTTGAAACATACTATGCCTTAACTCTCCTTTTCTAAAGACAAAAAGAATAGAAACTACCCATAATTCCTGAAGGAATGCATTCCACAGTTTAAGAGTCACACAAAATAAATTTCTCCGATATTGTACCACAAGAATGATTCTGAAAATAAGGTGAATAGATTTGCTCATAAAAAAGAAGGATAAAGACAACACTTTTATGGCTTTAAAGTCCAAATACTACTAGCTTGAATTCTGCCCAGAAATCAACTGGGCATTGCTTCAAATATTTAAGTGCAGGCACAATGTAATACGAACACTGTATACCCATTAGCAGTCTCACATTCTGCACTATTTTCATTTTTGGGACTCCCTTCACAAGTACTATATTAATAGGAATATTTACAGGATTCTTTGAGGCAATCTTCAACATTCATAAAATTTAATCAACTTCAAAAAAATAAATTTAAGCTAATGTATAACTATTACCTGATACTGCCAAAAAATCATCAATGGAAGTGATGTCATCCACAGCATCTGTTAACACACGTACTTGCTTTTCCCACTGTTCTTTAAACAACTCCATGTTTTCTTGAGCCAGTTTACTTTGGGGCTTAGCAGCCAAAGCCAATGCTGCATTAATTACCTGCAAAGCAAAATGTCCACAGTTGTTGATTTACCAATTTTCACACTATGCCTAGTTTTCTATGAAACTGACAAGTCAACCAACAAAAGCCATTCTCCTGTGGTAGAGGTGTCAAACTGATGTTGTCATGGTGCTGTCATGTGACGTATTGGGACTTTCCCACCTTCGCTAAACTGGGCATGGGAATGGCCAGCGCATCACGCATCTGGCCACCGCCCCACGAATTTGACAGCCCTGTCCTTAGAGATGGGAGTGCTGAGAAAGCCAAGTGATTTTGTTAAGCTAACTAGAGGTAGATTTGGATTTGATTATTTCCCAATTGCTAACGCCTATCTTATGCTACCTTACACTTATTTTTTTTATTTTAAATCTATAGCCCACCTTTTCAACAGGGCAACTAACAAATCAAAGCTTTAGTTGCCTTATGTCAGGCGCAACCAGCAGAACCACTCACAAATAAGCCCAAGTAGGTATTTTATTGTTGATCCCTTATATTACATGACTCTCACCAGACTGACTGCCTTCCCCTTGGGGAGGGGCAGATGTAGATCTAAACAGTTTGTCCTCACAAATTTTCTCCCTGACTCTAAACTATTATGTCTCTTTATTCTCCCTGGAGGGCATTGATTCCACCATAATTTGTGTGCTGTGTTTGTAGTAATCTATTGGTTGTTTTTGAGATGTTTTTGATGTACAGTACGGTTATCTTTTTCACAGCTTGTGTTGGTAATGCTGTACTGGGTAGACTGGTGAAGATTTTTACCCACAGGTGTTAGGATTTGGTCCTTGAATAGAATGCAGTCAAGTGATAGAAGTTCAAGTTATAGAAGCTGTAACTGGCTATCAGTGTAAGTGATTTGTGCTTGGCAGGGAATGAAATTGGCTTGCCATGACTGTATATTTCCTACTATAAATCCCATTAATTGGGGAACTACAATACCTTAACTAGCTGAAGCTTCTGAAAGCCCTTCAAAGGCCACCTCAAGTAGTATACATTACATTATTGTTCAAAAATCATTCCTTCAAGTAAGACAGTGTTTTCTGCCATGGGCTTCATTTACATAGGGATGAACTCTTAGGAATAAAACAAGTTTTGGGCAGGGCCAAAACCAAAGACCTGTACACATTTGTTTTCCATGATACATTTCTTATTTTAATAATATCCTTTTCTCTTTCTTTAGTAGTAAGCTTCAAGAAAAGCAAAGATAGCTTTTATAAGTGATTTCATCTCTAATATTGGGGTCCTGAAATAGTGGGTTGTATAGTTAGCCTGAGAAGAGCTATAGGTAGATTTCTCTTATGTTGCAGTGTTCAAAACTATATCATTCCTGCTGGATCTAGCATGGTATTAAATTAAATGTTTTACACTTTTTAATAAATTACTTCTAGAAACATCCAGCTTCTTGAATACAGCCAATAAATGTATGTTTTTTTAATAGCTACTTGAATTAGCTTCTGTGTTCTATCTAAAAATCAACCTATCCGCAAAATTGTTCTTTCAGACAATAAATTAGATTTTGCTAAAGGTTCTTATATTCCACAGCTCTAATATAAAATTGGAACATGAAAATGATGTATCAAGCTTGCAATTTACCTGAGGACACAGTGCTTCAAGCTGACTTGCTGACATATGAACCAATTTCACACCTTCTTCATTATTTGAGATAGAACAGGCCAAGTTGGCAACCTGGTAAAAAGAACACATTGATTAAATTTATATCCCATCTTTTCACTAAAATGGTCTTCAGGACCATTTTAACAGGACCATAACATACAGGAAAATTTTAAAATGTAAGCATATATTCATAACATTGTAAGACTGGTGTCCTGTAATTTTTTCATAAGAATTTAATAAAATCTTTTACAACTATCCATGTAAATTTGGCACTGAGGACTAGTTTAACTGAACAGATTCAATGATCTTCTTAATTTTGCCTACTGTACATGTGAAAAACAACTTTTAAATATGTAAATCATCATCTAATTAAGGCACACTTAAAAGTTCTTTACAACATAACAAGAGTAACATTTACCATTTTATGTCCTATTTGCACTTTGTTTTTTTTGGCTGCTTGTGCAAGATCATAATCCAACTGTTGACTTCACCCCATTCCTAAGAGGTCTGTAAGGGGTGTGCATAAGTGCACCAGGGTGCCTACCATCCCTGTTGTAATATTTCTTTTTACTTACTCTTTTCATGTATTCAAATTATGTTTATACTTTTACCTGTTATCTTATATATGCTTGACAAATAAACTTATGATTGTGATTAACTTAGCACAGTACAGCACAGGTGAACTCAGTCATTTATTATGTTTAAAGACCTGCTCACCATTTACAGTGAACTACACAACTTGTGTTGCTACTTTTGTAGCAGCACACACTGCTGCCAACTGGTGCAGAAAAATACCACAACCAGCTGTTTCTAGAGAATTGCATGAAGACTTGTGCTGTTGTCTAGGGACAATTCTTTCCATTTGCTTTCTGGCATGGTTGTAAAAGGTCACACAAAGTTGTGTTATTTTTTTAAGTGAAAGTGTTTTATATTTTGGAGCATGCTCTCATAGGGCATTCTATAATGTTTATATATATTAACTGACAAGCATATGACAGTCTGCTACCGAAAGCCTTCATTTGTGCATCGAAATGCACAAAAGTGGTGCAAAAAGACAAGAACAATGTGTCTATTATTCTGGGAATTGGCAATCTTTTTCCTCCATTTTAGCAGTAATTCCCAAGAAGTTAAAGCTGACTAGCAAACCAGATGGATCTATCAGCAGAGGAAACAAGGGCAAATACAAGCCTATCTGAAAACAACTCATACTAACCATGTGCTCCGTTATTAAATTAACAACCCAACGTCCCACAAGAGGAGCTGTTTAAGAACATTATTCAGGAGTACAAATGCACTGCAGCAACGCAAAACACCAGAAAAAAAACACTGCCACACAATATATTCCAACAAAATGGAATACGAATGCAACTTATCAAAATGTTCCTGACTACTCAACTTCAGAACAACCAACACAATGAAAAGGATAACACTACCATACATCAAAACATCTCAGAAACAACCAAGATGCTATTACAGCCACATAGCATTACCATAGCACATAAACCAAATAAAGCCCTCAAAACATCTTAAGTAATCCAAAAGACCCAGTAGCCAGAGAAGAAAAAACAGAAGCCAGTTACAACATACAATGTAAGGACTGTAACAGCAACTATGTAGGATAGGCAGTATACTAGCAGAACATATATACCATGAGCACCAATTAGTAGGCAAAAAATACAATGAAAACTCTTTAAATTCACACTACATGGACACATTCAATCATAGTTTCAACTAGAAAACTGAGCATAGCATCCTAGACCAAATTTAAACCCAAAACACTAGGGAAGCTTGGCATCAGCTATCAATAGGCACATAGAAGTAAACCAGATTTACACACCATTCATAAGAGACAATAAAAATTAAAATGAAAACGTTCTTCTTCTTTGTCTGGCATTCATTCTTCTTAGACAGAACTGACAACTGACAATATCAGATAAGCAGGAACTAATGTCAGACAATCACACAGAGAACAATAACTTAATCAAGAAACTACCAAGTAGAAAACCATATCCCACCAATACTGGCAGGCCAAACTACTATACATAAACAAAGAGGAAACCCTATACTCATTCACACTAATGATGTAACTAGTTAGGTAATAAAACATGTGCAAGCAAACAACCAAAAGAAGAGAGCACCAAGGACTCCATAATTCAATCCTGAACTACATATATTCTCTTTTATTGGCAGATGGCCTTTACTGAAGATTATTCTCTCTCTCTCCTCCCCCTACCAGTAACAAGACAAACAATCAAAATGCATTTTAATATGTTTTAATTAGAGGGAATATTCAGTGTCATGGAAATAAAGTCATAATAGCCTTTCTACATTTTTGGTGGTATTTGTTGCAGTTTAACTATCCCTAGGGATAGGAAAAACACTTCAAACTGAGAGCAAAATCCCACAAAATTAATTGTTTTTAACATTTATTTACACTGCGCTTTTATCTTGTTTGTCACATTTTGAACTGTCCAGAGTCAGTTTGGAGTCAAGTGTTGCCAAAATCAAATAAGTTAATATTCTAAAACATAAAAAAGTGCTTGTACTCAAAATGCAGCAGTTTCACATTCAAATTGAGATATTTTATGAAGCTCCATGCTAAAAATTATTTGATAAAAATGCTTTACACACATCTGAATATAGTCATTTCTTGATATTTATATTTTTGCTATGATCCTCGGATATAGGTTTTTTTTTTCATGATTCCACAAGGATCATCCTACAGAGATAAGTTATGCCTCATGCTGACAGAACTGATTCAATTGGTTATTAATAAATTATCAGGCTTTCTTTAAAACAAGTGTGCTATGCAGCAATTACATATTTATATCAATTGAATTTTTATTTGCGCATAAGAACCCAACTATGAGATAAGGGTCATAGATTTGTTTGCTTGCTATATTATTTGTGTTTTCATAAATATGAATATGTAAACTTAACAGCTCTCAATAAAGGAGAATATTTGTAGCTCAGGATTGAAATGAAGGGTCCTTGGTGCTCTTTGAGCTTGCTTTTTTACTTGCAGACGTTTCATTACCCTAACTTGGTAAAATCATCAGTGCTGATGTTATCTAGGGTAATGAAACATCTGCAAGAAAACAAGCAAGCTCAGAGAGCACTAACCCTAACCCTTAACATCTCTCTAACAGAATGAGGAACCATTAACAAAAAATTAGAAAATGCTAGGAAGCTACTTATGGCTCAGTTCTGAAATTACGATAGCCACTCCTTCATGGTCATGTGACTGCACTGTGGGCACTCAGCAACCAGCCCACATTTACACTTTTTGTAGTGTTCTGCAGTCACATGACTAAGATTCATAATGTTTCCCCCCAGAAACAGGTATTTTTCTGGGGGAAAATGTCCATAACAAACAATGAGTTTGCTTAATGATCACTGCAAAAAAAGATCATAAAATTGGGTCCGGTCATAGGATGACCCACTTTTCAACCTTCATTGCCAGGCTCAATTATGGTTGCAAGCCGAGGATTACCTGCACTGTATTCCATTATTATTACCTATTACTCTATCATAAGACTCCATATTATTACTCGAATGATTCAACATTTGTTCCTTAAATTTATTTTGTCTTCAGTCTCCTCTCTCTGAGATTTTTTTCTTCTTCTGTTAACGGATAGCAAGTTTTTTCCATTGTGCTTTCTTTTATGTTGGGCCTTTATATTTCTTTTCCTCTCTTTTGAACTGTCCATTCCTTCTGAAGGAAAAACACCTTTGATTTGGATACTATTCTCAAGTTTGCTGGAGGCTGCACAGCTCCAAAACACCTGTTTCCTCCCACAAATCATGTCAAGGTTGCTGCTTCATTGGCAACTCTGCTGGGCTGATATGGGGGGGGGGAGAGGAAGGAAAGGCTCAACTGGGAGGGAAAGAAGGCAGTGCAGGTGTTTGCAATTTTTTTTAAACAGCTGGCTCTTCCACACAACCCACCCTAAAAAACCCACAACCCTGAAGAAATAGAAATCGCTAAAAGTTTCAGACGGCAAAATATTTATGCTAACCCTTGATTTCTCTTACATTTCCCCCTCTCACATTTCTTTTTCTGAAAATTATGGTGTTATATCTGTTTGATATTCTGGAATATAAAAACAAAAATAAATTTTCCATATTGTAATACAGCATTCGTATTTTCCTGTTTTATAGTTTTTGCCTACTTGTTTTTTTCTAAATGTAGAAAAACATGTTCTAGAGTACAACATGTACAAGTAGCCCTTGACTTATGACCATTTGTTCAGTGATCATTCTGAATTATGTCAGCACTCAACCAAGGGACCTATGACCGACCCCTCTCTGGAGTTACAGCCCCTGCGATCACAAGAACAAAATTCAGGTGCTTGGCAATCTCCCTGGGTTTAGAGAAACTGCAGTGGTCTTTGTCTATCTCCCACCCTCCTCTTCTAAGCTCATTGGGTTCCTGCAAGTTTGGGCCTGCTTCCCACCTCACTGGGTCTCTGCAAGCCTAAGACTGCTTCCTATCCTGCTGGTCCAACACTCTCTTCCCTCCTGTCAGGGCTTGGTCCCCTTACTTTTTCTGTAGATATCCTTTGGGAAGCCATTCATCCTTTAGTTGAAAGTTTTTCACCTTTCTAAGCATTACCATATTTTTCAGCGTATAAGAAGCACTCCTCCCCCCCTCCAAAAAAAAAAAAAAACTAGGTGGAAATGTCTGTGTGTCTTATAATCCAAATATTGTGGTGAGGGTGGAGGGTTGGTGTTCTAGAACGAGTGGTGGTGGCGAAGGGGTCGTGGTGGCGAAGGAGCTGCAGCAAATGGGCTGCAGCAAATGGGTCACGGCAAACAGGCCAGATGAATACCGGATGGATGCTGGGAGGCAGAGGCAGATCCCCCCCCCCCGTTTTCCTCCCCAAAAGCTTGGTGCATCTTACAGTCTGAAAAATATGGTATATATCGTTCAGTATTGGGTTGATAAATTTCATGAAGATCTGGCTGTCTTTATCCCTTGATACAAATATGCAAATAAGACAAAGAACCAAAGCATATACCCCATGTACCAAAGGAAGGCAGAGGTAGAACAGGATTTACTAAATCAAGAAGAATTTATTATTAATCTACTTATTTCCAATCTGTCATAAATTATATTGCTAAGATGAAGAAAACTGAGGTAGGGGATTAAGAAGAGATTTCTGTACATGAAAAGACTCTATTTCCTTAATCTCCGGTACTAAAAATAAGTTTCTGGGCTCAAATACTAAAGTCTAATTTTGTGTTTTCTGTCAAGCGCTGACTGATGGATTTTAAGGTTCTTGTAAAAGTAAATAAGAAAGTCATTTGCCATCAATCTGCATTCTGTCTATCCTGTCATGCACTGTTTTATGAACTAGAAAGGAACATTTATAGAAATCAACAACTAAAACATTTTTCATAGTAGGAAAGAGAGAGAGATATGTAATTTTATGAGAACTCGCCTAATCCAGAAATAATTAATAACTTGGAATAGGGAAATGCTTCTTATAGTGCAGACAAGGCAAATTAAATTTCAATATAGTTCTTTAATAATGCTTTTTGTCAAATTTGTAATTATCGTTTCAGAATCTGTCCATTACATTTTAAGAGGCATGGATGGCCTTGGGCTGACTATTGCTGCTACCAATAGTCTGATGAATAAATTTTCTATTTACTTTCATCTTCCCAGATATAATAGTAACAAATGGATAAGTACAAGTGTTTTTATCTAAAATATTTTGTGCCAATTTGAGCTAATGTGTTGGATAATCTAGAATGTGATCCAGTCCAAGTGTAGATCAAGTCTTTAAATTTTGCTCTGATTTTAATTAATAACTACAAAAGAATAAGGAATTAGGGTGAAGTGCAAAGATATCTTAAGTCTAAGAATTTATTTGCATAAAATGTATTATGCTTAACTATTTGAGTAAGCAAGTGGGTTTGGGGTTTTTGTTTGGGGGTGGTGGCGCTATTACATTTCCAAGGTATAATACATCCTATTCCCAATGGGCTGTAAAAATCAATTGTCAAAAAGGGCTACTAGAACATTAAGTACTCCAAACCCATCAAAGAAGGCATAATCTATTTCCCACAATGCTCATGTGGCATCCAGATTTAATTATCACAGTACCTCAATCAGCTTGTTGGCATGTTCACGGAAAACCTGTGCATATTCCTTAACTTCTTTCTCATTCCCATTTTTAGCAGCTTCAATCAAAACAAGGAGCGGCACATTTGTTTCCAGAAAAGAATCTGAAACATGGTCCATAACTGCTTTACGGAGCTAGGAAGAGAAATCAAAACAAAATTAAGTTGTTCAACAAGGCAAAATGCTATTTTCAATTTCTGCATTATTAAAATACACTTTACCTTCTATTTAAACATACGTGGCCTTTCATGGAGAATAATTATTTCAATGTAGGTGGGATTTTGTTTTTGAAATCTCAAAAAATTATTTGATTAATTACTTTCAGAATAGACCTAGATCAAAACACAGGTTCAGCTTCCATTTTGGTTGACCAAGGACAAAGATATAAAACTCCTTTAACTGATGACTCTAATGACTAAAAAAAAAACTAATGATATTATATTTTGTTGAAAAAGAGAGTTCATTGCAGGGGTGGGTGCTACTTAACTTTACTACCAGTTCGCATCGCGCAGAAGCTTCTCCGCATGCGCAGATCAACTTTGATGACATCCGGGTCAGTGGGCGGAGCCTCCCGCCGGTTTTACTACCGGTTCTTGCAAACAGGAGGCAACCCACCACTGGTTCATTGTTATAGTAGGGAATGGTAATCTATACTGATCCCTAAAGAATCTATCCAGGGCTGAACAAGTGATCAAGAATGTCTAGCCATTCACTGCCTAGTGCTCTATTTTATACACATCTGAAATCACTAAAGAGATTCTATTCTAGATGACCATTTCCTTTTGTTGGTTGTGCATTAATGTTTCCTGGGGTGAGGAAAGAAAGCGTCTAATCTTGACTTGACGGATGGTTGACTCAGTCTTCCATCCTTCCAAGGTGGGTAAAACGAGGAGCCAGATTGTTGGGGGTAATATGCTGACTCTGTAAACCGCTTAGAGAGGGCTGTAAAAGTACTGTGAAGTGGTATATAAGTCTAAGTGCTATTGCTATAATCTCATCTCCCAAGAATTCACATAAGGACTGCTGCTAACAGTTGTGGAGAAAAGTTTTAGGTTCTCCTGCCCAGGTTATGAATAATATAAAAGACTATGCTCTCTGGGGTGTAGCGGGAAGGTCAAGATTTATTGGCAGCATTGACTTTCTCAGTTTGGTCCTGTCACTGGGTTGAGAGGAAGAGAAAAAAATATTATACTTGTGAATGTGACAGAATAAAGAAATCATCATACTCTAGATCAGTGGTGGGTTTCAATTTTTTTTACTACTGGTTCTGTGGGCGTGGCTTGGTGGGCGTGGCATGGCTTGATGGGCGTGGCAGGGGAAGGATACTGTAAAATCTCCATTTCCACCCCACTCTGGGGGAGGGATACTGCAAAATCCCCATTTCCTCCCAATCAGCTAGGACTTGGGAGGCAGAGAATAGATGGGGGCGGGGCCAGCCAGAAGTTTTACTACCGGTTCTCCGAACTATTTAAAATTTCTGCTACCGGTTCTCCAGAACTAGTCAGAACTTGTTGAAACCCACCTCTGCTCTAGACTTAAGGTTAGCTTGCCCAGTTTTCATAAAATCCAAGCATTTAATTGTCTATAATTGACAGATCTGAAAAAAATTGCTAGAATAAATGGTATGCTTTGTAATAGCAGACTACATGAGCATTTAATACATATTTAATACTATACCTGTCTACGCAAATCTCTTGTCTTTTTTGTCATTTTGTCTATTGCCAAATTGAGGGCATCACTTCTTTCTTTGCGTCCAGCCTAGAAAATCAAATAAAGCAGCATTAGATTAAAGTACTATAATTATACAATAGCTCAAGTATAAATTCCATTGACTTTCCCACTCATTCAGTATCAATGCCAAAGTGAAATCAGCAGAGGTCTTGTATAACAAAACAGTAGTATTTTGAGTACAGTAGTTTGAGAAGTTTGATTGAACTCGCGAGAAGGTTTTCTTTTTCAACGGCAAGGAGCGCGACAGAGCTTGAAAGGTAAGACCTGCATTCTGCTTCTCGCTGATCCCACCTGCCACCCCCAAATTGCATCCCTAAAGGGGGTGGGTGGCTAAGCAAGGGCAGGAGCCCTGTCATGCCCAGCGAGGGGGGGAGAAGAGACAGCAAGGGGAGCTACGTCTCGTTCCACGTGTCTTGCTTCTCCCCCGCCCCACCACCCCTTTTGATAAAGAGACGGTGGGGAAGGGAAGCAGCCAGGCTGCTGTTGCCATTGGAGTGGGGTGGGACATGTTGGGCCACTCGGCCGGCATGAAGAACAGGGAGGGGAGGGCATGTCCCCACCTTCCCCCACTTCAGCCTCACCTCAACTCATTTTGGTTGCGCGGCAAGCAACCAAAGGAAATGGTGGGACCAGCTGCGCATACATGTAAGTAGTTGGTGGTGGGGGGCTTATTTTGCGGGGGTGGCTTGTATTATTGCATGCGTTGAAAAGCCCAATTGGGCTTATTATTCGGACATGTCTTATTTGGGGGGGGGGAACACAGTATATATAATTATGTTCAATAATTTTTGTTGAGTATGCTTAGAACTGCACGCTTAGTTCCTGTAAATTTCTAGATTTGCTAGGTGTAGTGGACTCACCAGTTACATTGAGGAAGATGTTAAGAAGAGGCTGAGCATAGATTTTTTGCATTGCAGAAAGCAGTGCAGGTCTGACCTCCCCCCCAAATCCCTGAAGCCTTTTGACCGATCCCAAGAGAAAATGCAATCAAGTCTGGCGAGATTCTTGTAACATAGGTGACTAACAATAAAACCTCTGCTTGAGATCTTCCACGAACAATTCTGGTTATTTGTGCCTGATACTAAAGGTGATTTGTACACTTCACTCTGACATAACATGGTTGTTTAATTTCAGCACAATTAACCATTATGGGCTATTCAATAAATCGTAGTTAAACAAAGCATAACTTAGAACAATATATGAATCCAGATGTGAAATTAGTTGAATTAAAAGAAACCTGAATAAAGATGAACCTCTTAATTACATGGACAGATTGTTCTAACTTCCAGGAAAACTAATAATCTTGTTTGATTAAATAGCCTTTAGGGATCTTTTTCTGATTAGTTCCACCTGTTTAGAAGTGGTCATCTCTTGCAGGAAATAAGTCATCGCTGCTTTTACTTAAGTTAGCAACTGTTTCTGTCCCCAGTTATTCCTTAAGCTCCTTGTGGCCAACAGCTCGTGTGTCAGATTTACAAGTTTGGCATCTGTCTATAACATGACAACCTTTGTTACATTATGACAGTGTAGAGAAGGAGATGCATGCGTCTAAGATTCTGAATCCACATACATGAGTGCAAAAAGTCAAGGGAAATGGAAGATATATTTCTCAAGAAAAACATTTAGTACTAGTAAAACACAAGGCCCCTTTTTGTACAGGTGGCAGTATTGTACTAGAAAAACATCTGTTGAATTTCACTAACTAAGCAAGCAGGCTATGCCTATGCTAGGATATAAGGCTAGTTATGTTTATTTAAAATATTTTGAAAAGAAAACATGACAAACATTAGTATCTTTGAGAGCTTTTAAGTAAAAAGGCAGGATAAAAATAAACTAACATGGATAATAACATTCTCCAGGAAATAAAACATTCAGATACAACAGAAGATGCAAAGAATAATATGTAAACCAACCTAGATTATGTTAAAACGAAAACTTGCATGTGGCAATACAAATTCTGTCTTTACATCCTTACATCCAATGCAAGTACATAGATGTAGGTTTGGCATCAATTCTGTTTTGTCATATCCTTTACAATATCTGCAATTCCTATGGATAATGGGATAAGGAAGCTGTAGCTATGGCGGGCAACAAGGAATATAATTATGCTGCCATGGTACATTGTGCAAACACTTTTTATGGGGATCCCCCTCAGAAATCCAAACTTAATCCTCATCAATCTGAATGCTAGATTGCCTTGATATCCTATGATAAGCAAGCTTGGTTTTTAATCTAAGGCAAACACATTACTGCATTTCTAACCCAGGGTTTCCGAAATAGGTATACTCTAGCTGACTCCATGTTTTTCTGCTTAAGAGTTATTGACTATGTGTCACAAACAATAAATTGTGCTTTGAAAGGATTGAATCTCATAAAATGAAGACAAATTCCAATAGCTGGATTCAAACCAATGATCTGCTTCCAAAATGTCTATACACCTATTTGCTGGAATAGAATAATTCATGTATTATAAGTGAAAGTTTAGACTAGTAGTATAAGTAGAAATATATTTAAGTTAGGATTTAAACTTGTATATCACTATATAGTAACATATTTTTATTGTATGACATTGACCTAATATATTTTAATGATGTGCAGTGTCTAAGGTAGTTGGTGGGTAGTCTAGAAATATAATAAATAAATGAACATCCAGATGGAGGAACCACTCTGGTTTTTATGCATGTTCCCTTTGAATATGTTACCAATGTATAATAATTCTTCCGGTCATACATATTATTTTACCTAAGATAAACTACAGCAGTATCCATCTTGGACAAAGTTTCTTGGAATTTAATGTCCATTGTTTAAAATTGGAAGCCAAATGATAAATGGCTCTTATCTTGCAAATCATTTATAATCTGAATTTCCAGCCCTACAAATGCTACCTATATGCAATATTAACCTCATTTTCTTTACTTATTCATTACTATCGTTTTGTTGATATATTTCTCTTTAAATTTCACTTTAAGATTTCCCCTTCTTCAGTTGCCTTTGTAAATATCTGGCATAGTTATTTCTACTTTTGTCTTCCTTTGGCTCTTCTAAGATCTGAACAGTTAACTAACAGCAGCCAAATGGTCTACTCCACTATCTTAAGGGCATCAGGCAATTACAAGAAAAAATTATGAGAGATTTCCACATCACAAACAATTATATCCAAATATACTCTCAATAATCTAAATTGTTCAATTCAATTACATAAAAAGACAGCAAAACCGGGAGAAAAATATATGACTTTCTATTACTATCTTTATTTAAAAATGATTCCCTTAATTAAAGCAGAGATGAGTTTTTCTTTCATAAATGGTACTGCAGATACTATTTAAATAGGACAGACACTTCTGTCCCATATTCATTCATTCATTCATTCATTCATTCATTCATTCATTCATTCATTCAATCATTCGCTCTCGCCTCTCACATGTACACTACAGTTCTGTGTGGCAGAAAGGATGATAGCTACTTATCCTCCTCTTCTTACTTGAAGGAGATACTCATCTTTTACAAATGAAGGGCCAATAGTTCCTTTTTTCAGTGATCTTGTCCCCTCTCCTCCAGTTTGGTCCACCTTTTCTTTTTTCATTCCAAATATGACTATCCCCTTTTCACTCCCTTTCACCATCCCATTTTTCTTTTCTTTTCTTTTCTTTTTACTGTTCAGCTGGAATGAAGATGTGTGCATGCACTTACATTTTTATGCAACAGGGAATAATTTTGTGTATGTGCATGCACACACAGAAAGAATTGATTAAAAAAATTGGAGTGCCTTATTTTACATACAACTAGGGATTAATTCAATTTCAGCTTTTATCCTTTTTAAGATTGTGGCTTCTGGCAAGTATCTGTAAACCAGACTAGATATATGTCATATGCACAGGTCCTTTGGAAGGGGAAAAACCTTCCAGGACTGGATTCAGCAGAGGATGGTATACTTAAGTCTGATATAGTAAAAATGTATGCATTAAATATAATAACTGAACATGCTCATAGCTTTTTCATCTCTTCATTTCTTGGACATTGTCTAAAATTTAGGGTCTCTTCCTTACGTCTACCTCAAATATTTGGAAACTATTATGCATTATTTAAAAATATGAGTTCCAAGATCTAAAATAAAAAGGACTCAGCTAAGATAGTGGCGAGTTTAGTACTTGCATAGTACTATAGCCATGCACAGCATGGAGCTGCCTTTCAGTAGGTATTTGGAAGTCTGGCATTTTCAGTTTCAAAACCATACCTCTATGAACACATTTTCCCTTCCCAATCAAAAAGTTCAGCAGAAGATTGGATCTGATTTGGAAGTTGCAAAGCGAAGGCACTTGGAAGTTTCTTTATGACTTAGAACCAGACATAAAAGTTCCACATCCCACTGTTTTTGATCTAGAACAGGAAAGGACCTCTTCAGCTAGAGACCAACTCAAACACCATCTTTTTTCAAGAAAGGAGGTACTTGTTCCTATTTTGTCAAGTCTGCTAACTACTAATCACTACGTCAAGTCAGAGCATCTTTGGACTTTGTGTGCTTCCTTGGTTGCTGTTGAACAGTTTCCATCATTCTAACTGTGGATGGACAAGTGCAGTTTTTGGCTTGGCTAATGAGATCTGGTAAAATCTGTAGCTAACCTCCCCCACCCCACCAGCCAAATGTAAAGATTCAGATTTGATGGTAATTTTTTTTTCTGAAAAGTAGTGCATATTCAAAATTCTAAAAACTGTAACTGAAAATTCTTGATATATTATCTGCCATAAATATGTGATCAAGAATTCTACAAGTGTCAGGTGAAAAGAAAGTAATTTCTCTGAGAAAAATAGGAATAGAAAAAACTAGCATAGTTACTTACACTGCTAAATCATAGTTTTAATATCATGCATGAATGCATATATGTATACACACACACACACACACACACACACACACACAAATTACAGGTTACTTTACCAGTTAAAAAATTATAGCAGTGACAGAATAATATTCAAAATATAGTGTGAGGTTACGTCCTATTAGCATTAATTCTTATTAACTGAGAATTATATTTCAATGTTGCCAAATTTGGATAAAACTATATTACCATTTCCAAATCAAATATTTACTAGGTTATTTACATTATTTGAACGGATAACTGCAAAGCCAAGGGTACAGTGAAATACTACTGCCTCTGGTTTACTCTTCAGTTCAATTTAAGAAGTAAAAGAGCTACATATTTAATAATTAAAGATGTCCTGTATATTTCCAGGGACATAGTCATTTAAAATGGAATCCACGTATGTATTGAGTATGTATACATGTTTCTAAATTCTGTCTGAACTACCCAGATGAAGAATCATCAAAGCCAGTGCAATTGATTTTCACACACAACTTTACAATTTTTAATATAAGCTATACATTTATAAATATAGTCCCTTTAAAAAAAACTTTATAAGTGCATGCTACTAATTTCTAAAGTGCTATATCATGTGCGAGTTTTTCTGTTAAATTGTATTTGGGGACAAAGTGTTTGTGTGTGTGTGCGTGTGCGTGCGCGTGCGTGCGGTGTAATGCTCTTGTGTACCACCTTTACAGTTTTCATACAGAATACCAACACAAATATAAATCACAAAAATCAAAATCTGTACAGCTTAAGATTGTAGTAATAAGCATGTAATCTACAAGACAGCCTCTTGCAAAATCATTCCTATCTTCTGGATATCAGCTGAAGAATTCTTACTTTTTTTCCTCTTAGTGGTAGTCTAATCTCACAATTGAGAGTTTGCACTATAGTGCCTTAAACTGCAAAAGCTTCTGGAAAACCCAAACAAAAAGGAACGTCACAGGGTGACGTCAGCCTATATACAGTTGTGTGGTAGCAGCACATAAGCAAATGCGTTCTGTACCTTAGCCCTGAAAGCTTTTCAGCAAATGCATTCAAGCGACTACAGAAGCTTCTCTCAGTGATAAGCTACCCATCTGCCATCAACAAGTTAAGAGTAAAAAAGCCATAGCTGTGGAAAGCGTTTGCAATTAAGCAGCTGTACAGTATAAGAAAATCTGCCAATCAACTCAGCACTGATTCAGGAATTAACAGATCTGCCACTGGAAATCAAGGTCATGAATTCAAAGGAATATATTGGAAATGGGATGTGAAGTCTTTTTATTTACTCCAGAATCAAAGGAGAGTAAAGAGAGTAAATGATTTAAAAGCTGACAACGTTAGAGCTTTTTAAAGACTCACTGTGTTGAGTCTAAAACTACGACTGAATGCAACCTCCAACGTACTCAAAAGAATGGGTAAGTTTGCATTATTTGACTTGTTTTACAATGTGCAGTTAATCTAGCTTTTGAAATGCACGTTTAGGAAGCAGTACTTTTTTTAAGACTGGGGAACTGTTTATCAGTAAATTCAGTAACTTAGATATCTCTACCAAGATTTTTTTATAATAAAAATTAAAGCTCCAAAACATTTTAATGCATGTCATTATTTGCAGCAATCTTTCTCTTCTTGTTCTAAGCATACCTCTGATACGAATATCCTATTTTGTTGTTTCCCTGAATTATATTCTGCAGGCTTACGTTTCAAGTGGCCATTAGGGGCTCCTATGCTGGCAGCAGTATATGCAATGAGTATTGTTTTTAAAATGCTGCCTGCCTTGGGCACGGCTTGTCCAGCAAAATGCCGTTGTGAGAAGCTGCTCTTTTACTGTGACTCTCAGGGGTTTCACTCAGTGCCAAACACCACTGACAAGGGCTGTCTAGGTTTGTCATTGAGGCACAATTTTATTATGGAACTTGAAGGGGATCAGTTTGCAAGCTTCAGTCAACTTACCTGGCTTCATTTAGACCATAATCAAATTGATACAGTAAGAGAAGATGCTTTTCAAGGACTATATAAACTCAAGGAATTAATTTTAAGTTCAAACAAAATATCTTATTTACCAAACACAACTTTCAGCCAGCTGCTTAACCTGCAACATTTGGATCTCTCTTTCAATCAATTATCTGCTTTGAATCCTGAATTGTTGTATGGCCTTCGTAAACTGCAAACCCTGAGTTTACGTTCCAATTCTCTGAGGACTATTCCAGTCCGCCTGTTCTCAGACTGTCGTAGTTTGGATTTTTTGGATTTGAGCACAAATCGCTTGCGAAGTTTGGCGCGCAATGGATTTGCAGGATTAACCAAACTAAGGGAGCTTCACCTAGAGCACAACCAGCTGACAAAGATTAACTTTGCTCACTTTCTTCGGCTAAGCAATCTGCACATGCTCTTCTTACAGGGGAATAAAATTAGCAACCTGACCTGTGGGATGGAATGGACCTGGAGCACTTTAGAAAAGCTAGATTTGTCTGGAAATGATATCAAAGCCATTGATACGACAGTTTTTGAAATAATGCCTAATCTTAAAATTCTCCTAATGGATAACAACAAGCTAACCACTCTGGAGTCCAAGGTTTTATATTCACTTAAATCCCTAACGACTGTGGGTCTCTCCAGCAACCCCTGGGAATGCAGCCCCAAAATATGTGCACTAGCCACATGGCTCAGTGGCTTCCAAGGTCGGTGGGAATATTCCATCCTTTGTCATACCCCAAACCATACCCAGGGAGAGGATATTCTAGATGCAGTTTATGGTTTTCAGCTTTGCTGGAATTTATCGACTGTTGTTACCCCCATTGCTACAACTCACAGAGCTCCAACAACTGAATATACAAGGCGAATAAGCTCCTCAAATTTCCATGTGGGAGATAAAGAAATTTCAACCACCACAGGCATACCCTTTACCACAGAAGAACAGATGCCTGAACCAAACAATGTCATCTTCACCCAGCAGGTAATTACAGGAACAATGGCTTTATTATTTTCTTTCTTTTTTATCATTTTTGTAGTGTTCATCTCCAGGAAGTGCTGTCCTCCCACATTAAGAAAAATTAGGCAGTGTTCAATGATTCAAAGCCACAGGCAACTACGATCTCAAACACGGCTGCATATGTCAAATATGTCAGACCAAGGACCATATAATGAATATGAACCTGCCCATGAAGGACCCTTCATCATCATTAATGGCTATGGACAATGCAAATGTCAGCAGTTACCCTATAAAGAATGTGAAGTGTAATATCTACAGGTAATCTAAGAACACAAAGGAGATAAACTTATTTTAAATTGCAGGGATCTGATACATTTTTAAAAAACTCAAATACTGAGAAAGCCTAGATTTTTCTAAGCAACTTGTTTTGAGTGATGCAGTAGTATTTCAGGGTGTTGGTTTTTTTTTTAAATAAACCCACAATATTTTCAGTGTTTAAATAACAGTGTTGGCATTACATTTGCATTCCTGATGTTTGGAATCTAAATATGCTCAGCCCAAAATATGTATATTGTTTCATGTTATGTAATTATATATGTAATTTTTTATTTTTTTACTCCCAAGCCTCCAGATATAATTTAGAAAAATAATTTGGATGAAAATATTGTTGGGTATCTATTTAATGGACTTAAGGGGGAATATTTTACCAAATGATGCATTGTAATTACTAAATTTTACCAACATTTCAGCCAGTTCAGTGTTTCACGAAGTACATACTAACCAAAAAACAAAAAGGTACTTTCCTTAAAAGATTGTTCTGTCTTGTGGTCTACAGTACAAAGGTGCAGAAAAGAGATTTTCCAGTCTACTACAGCATGGAATTTTAGTACTATTTTAACTCCATAGTAAGAATTCAGAATTCTAAATGTGTTGCAAATTCAGAATATAGCTACTGCCACTTCTGAATAAAGATCACATTCATTACTTCAAAATATTAACCTGCTCCAGCTATTCAGTAACATTTAGTGTGGTCTCCAAATATTACACGAGCTTCAACTTTTGTTAAATCTGTCCTGACTTTAATGGGCTACATTTCATACCAAGGAGCAACATATAAAGAAATGAACACTAAGGATTTTTTTAAAAGCAAAAAAGCCCTCTTTCTTTTCCTCAACAAGCGTAACTGACTACTTAATACCAGAAAACTATTTTCTATATTCATTACTATTCCTCTGGCACCAAATTATTCTCACAGAATGAACTCTCAATTACCACTGTAAATTCCAACACTGGATAATTTAAACACCAATCCAATATTCAAGGAGAGGGCTCTACTGATTGCAATATAATTAATTAATTTAATTACACTTGTGGAAAGAGTAAGAACTTTTAAAACTCAGATTGGTAATTTTTTTTTTGTGGAGAAAGATTATAATGTCATTTAAAATAGAACAAAATTTCTCTGAAAAGCAAATAATCAATTTTGGTTTAGTGTTTATGAAACTTACTATACTACACATTTGTGTAGTTTAAATGTAATACAATTAAGAAATTATTTAGTACAACTCTCAAATCATGAACACGTAATCAAAGGTATAATATTTTGAAGAAAATGTACATATGTAGATCTAACCATCATGCCAAGTTCAAGAATGATATTTGTTAGTGGGGAAAAGAAATATTGATGCTTGGATTCTTTAAATCAGTATATAACATTGTATATTGTACTATGCTGCAAGGTTTTCAAACAAATCATCATTTTTCTGATGCGTGTGCTATATAAATATCCTTGAATAAATATTGCAAAGGTTTGAACAGGGTGAAAAGGATGGAAATTTCAGACTTTAAAGCCAATGCATCAAATCCCAGTACTTGCAAGTTTTATAATTGGCATTACTTTAGCTCAATATCTTGGATTGTATTACTTAAAGCTCTATTAAACCAAACTATTAGTGAAAAGTAGATAAAATCTACAAATCCTCTACATGATAAGCCATTGTCTTTCAGCCATATACAGCTTATTCTATGCATCTGGTAACTAGATTTTATCTGCATTGAAACATAATATCTATTAAGAATCCACGTTCCACTTATCAAACCGAGAACTGCCTATGTTTTGGTCTCTATTTCCACCTACTAACTTAACAAGAACCCACTGTGTGTAAGGAAATTGGTTTGAAGGTGAAGAGAGATGTATAAACTGCAAAGATATGGAAGGCAACTGAGTAACAATTATGTTAACATTTACATTCTAACAGAACATTTTTCTCAGCATCTTAATGACATTTGTATCTCGTAAGATACTCCATTAGAATACAGCCCCACATTATTTCATCAGCATTACTTAACTACTATATGGAGTTGCAACAACTGGCTTACTAATTGGTCAAAACCTTTTATTATTACTATCCCTTCTCTTCAGAGCACTTCACCTAGGTTAGGAGATGCTGCAGGAAGTACTAGCAGCTAAGAGATTTATTTTCTCCTATGTTAATCTGTTCTCTTTTCTTTCTGAATTACCTGAAAACACCTATACAGTATAATATAATTTTCATAGTCATACAAGATTTGAGAATACAAATTTTAGCCCCTGAGTTACTATCTCATGTTATCATGCCTACGTATTTGACTGTTTAAAGAGAAAGTGCAGGACAATATTATGTGTTAATTCTATAACATCAGTCATATAGGCTGCATGGTATAGTTATATAATTACCAAAGTATATCAGCTGTAGACCAGTTTGGTTCTAGTTATGTTAATTGGATTTCTCTAATCTACTTTTCCTTAAGAGTCTAAAAGGAGGGCATTTTTTAAAGTGACAAAACTAACAGCTACTGATATCACATTCAGTAATGCAGCAAGTATTATTTAAGACTGACCAGTCCCAATATGTATTTTCACACTGACAGGATAATTAAATAAAGAGTCTGAATATATGCAAACGCCATAGGCAAAATATTAATATCACCCAAAAGCAATTTAAACACAATTTTCAGTGTCCCCCCTGCCCCGGATTATTATTTATTCATGGGAAGATGGGTAAGATATATCCTTGGCAAAGATCCAAATGCTGAATCATTAAATGAAATTTTAGGTGATATGTAAACCTATATGAATTAATTCTAAACTGGTGTTAAATTATGAGGCTATTGATCACACCCAGCCCAAAGCATCATATTTCTCCCAAATGCTCCAACCAAAGCTGAAATACAGATTTTGCCATTTTTATTAACAGTTCTTAACAGAATGCCATCTTGAATTAATTCATCTTCTATAGTTGATATTTCAAATGACGATTACAACAGTCCCAGAAGGAAAATAAATAATGGACCCATCACTTATTTTAGCACTATTCAATCAGTCCTTGAACATATAGATTATTTCCATTATTTCAGAAAGCAAAGGTTCCTGCAAGCAAGTCCCTGAATTAAATGTTCTCTGCTATTATAGGAAGAACAAGTTGTAATCGTTAATTATGTTCAATATCACCTTCCAGTCCAAGATCCAATACAAAGACTGAACTTTATAAGCTTTTACTGGCATAGTACTGTACTATAAATTCATATTAATTTAATATTGCAGGACATATTTAGTGGGGAATCTTATTGAGACATCATATAATATAATACAAATCATATCATCTAAATGAAAAACAAATAATGGTCATCATGTCTGCATCATCAATTTTAGAGATATATGCTATACTTCTATTTCAGTTATCATTCTATCTTCCCCCTCAAATTTTTAAATGTTGAAAATATTAATAGAAAATTCAAATGATTTCTACTAGCAATATTCCAAGTGCATTTTTGATGGTGGTGGTGGGAAGTTCATAATGCAGTAAGTGCAGTGTACAAAAACATTAAAAAAAATCTATACATTATAAAACTAGAAGCGGACTCTTTTTTGGTGCCCTTTCAAAATAAGAAACTGTGAATTTCATTTTCTTTCTTGGTTGTAAGTTTGCTTATATCTTTCCTTTATAATACAGGTTATAGGAAAATCTCTTTTTGGAATGAGCATACTGTTTTGCTTCCAAGATACAAATATGATGCCCTCGTGTTTTGGGTATTATCAATGTCACGGTATCATGATATCAATATCAAGTAGGCATTATTTTGTTACTTATATCGGGTAAATAGAAAATTTCCATATCACAATCCTCAAGATTTTTCATAAGGATGACAAATTGTAGAGGACTGCCTTTTTTAAATTCCAAGAACATAATATTAAATTTGAATTGGAAGTAGCTCAACATCATTAAATCAAATACTTCCACAAATTTTCATATTTTTCATGTTCTCATCTGCAAATTATTTATGAGGAACCCATGTTGGGCATAACGTCCAGTTTTATGTGCTAAGATTACTGTAATTTCTTAGGCTGTTTCATAAAATGAAGAAAAAATTATCAGCAGATTCTACCAAATCTTTTTTTTTTTTTTGGCACCTCTGAACTGGACTCTGCCAATAGACATAAGGGAATGTAAAGAGCTTAGTTTGATAATCCCATGTTATGAATTTTCTTATATTAATTAATCACCTGTTATTCAACATGATTTTATGACTCACTACATTGACAGAGTAGAATCCGAGAGATAACCTTCCAGAATACATGTGAAAAATCTTTTTTATATCAAACACCAGATTTTCCAACATAATCAAATTGATCACTTGTACAACAAAAAAAATCTTCAGTTCCTCTGCCAGTTTATGTGCAGTCAGCAAGGTAAGGCTCATAGCAAATTTAATTTCTAGTCCAAGTGCTTAAATAAGAAGATATAATATAAACCGTTCCATGTTTAAGTTTCTAAGTATGAGACTTAACAGTCCATGAAAGGAAAAACATCAGTCTCAAATTGCTCTGAGGCCATTCAAAGACTTCCACGGAAAGCACTGATAAAAAGTTCAAGAAAAAACATTTTGTAAAGGGATCAGAATGGTAAACAGATTACGAGGTCTCAGATTCTATCTTGTAAGAACAGGTTTTTGTATTTTAAATTATTTCATTCATTTAAGTAGACTTAAAAGATACTAAAACATGCAATATATGTAGTTCTTAAGCCCATTTCTACTCAAGGGTCTATGTCCCTAAGAGAAATGTGCAGTTTAACAGAAGACCACAATAAGCATTAAGAACTAATTACCGCATTTGAATTAAGAAGGAAATCACTTTTGTTAATATATGGTGAGCCTAATGTACATTAGAGATGCTTATCTGGGATTTTCAATCTAAAATTGAGAATAACTTCTGGACAGACATATATTCTAATATTTAGTCATCTCAACGCGTAAGTGGCTTTCAATTATCATAATTGCTGAAATTCAGACAACCTGACCTTAGAGGCTTTTGTTATAAAAGCACACCACATATCTTGCAACAAAAAATATCCAGTGTTTTCTAATAAGCATAGCTATTTGTTTAAAAGACAAGATTTAATTCTCCCTTTTCCTTGTACTGCTCTTCACTTTTCAAATTCCTAAAATCTGCAGTATATTTCAGAAGAGCAGTTTTTCATCCTTTTTAAGGCAGAAAAAATATCATTGGATTAAAAACACATTTAAATACTTCACTATTATTAATACTGCTCAGCATACACAGTGTAGTAGTAGTGATATTAATATCTCACATTAATAAGATCAGGATGTTACAGGAGAGGATGCCATTCCATCAGCAGAAAGTAAACATGAATTATTCCATATTATTTGAATGAAGCAATTCCTCTCCCCCCCATAACTAGATAGCCTTGTCTGATTACAAGAAGCAGAACTGCAATTTTCTAGGTGCTGTCTTAGCTTTTTTTTTTTGCTTAGAGGTTGAAAAATAACAATTTCTCCTTTCAGTAATATTAACTTCTATTCTGAGATGTCCTTCAATTATTTTGGTTATATGCTCTGGAAATAGGCTAAGAGGAATTAGGCAAAAGCAATGTGCATGTAATTTTCTTTTCAGAAAATGAGGACAATAATTTGCTTTTTAGATACATTTTGAAATGTAACGATATTTGAATGGCCTAATTTCCTGATAGACAAGCCCCATTATCAATTGAAGCTTAAAATGCCTTTGACCTTTCATTGTCTTCCCAATGTTTAAACTCTTATTAGTGCTGGAAATCATTTCTTAGTTTATCAGCCACTGCATATTCTTCTAACAGAAAAAAAAGCAGAAGAGACAGAGATGCCTTGTTAATCAGAAATAGTTCCTGGCATATGTGAATTTTTTAAAAAGTTTACATATTCATCCTTCACCTTTTCTGGAAGCTTGAAGCAGTATATAAATCCTTCCCCACCAACCTGTATCCCGTAATAACTTGTAATAAGAGAAAAAAAGATTGGTCCAGTTAATGACACAAGCTCTATGGTTAAGAGAAGAACCCTGGGATCTCCAGTGCAAGTTTAATGCACTGGCAGAAAAACTCAGCAGAGTAGTCTAGCTTGGAAACTAAAGATTGTTTTCCACTATGAAAAATTGCTACTGATCTATAGAACTGCAGATACTGGAAATTTTTGCTCCTTTTTTTTTTAATTAATCTTAATGATGTGTTATTAAATAAGCTAGGTTAAAATAATCTGTTGGTTTGTTTTCTTAAATAAAGATAAGCTTTTAATTAAATTAAAACCAAAACCAAAAGTATTACATCTTCTCACAGTACTGCCAGATGGCAAACACAAAATGGCTATGGTACTAAACCATAACTTTAGTATTTGATAGAGCTACACTCCTGTTAAAAGTTGCAATACTGCAATCAGTGTTCTACATATTGAGATCTTGCCACATAATTTTACATCTTATAACTAAGAGTAACCTATCAAATATGTATTAGGTTTTGAATAAATTCCAGAATCATAGAGCTGGAAGGGGCCTTGGACATCTACTAGTCCAAGGCAAGATCCTCATAACAACCCGGACAAATGGTTGTCCAATCTTTTCTTGAAAATCTCCAGTGATGATTTGAATTAATATCCATATAACAATGTTATTGCATAAATGGACCAAATATCTCAAAATAGGACTGGGAAAATGTCCGATTGCTGATACAGTCAATTTTCCTTTCTGCAAGGCATGGCATTTCACAACTATTTCTGAATTTAATTTTCTCAATAATGCAGAAAAGAAATTCATGAAACACTATAATTAACAAAGGTCAAATATTTTTAAAAATTAGTCATAATTGGTGAAGAGGGTTACGTGGCTTCCATTATTGAAGAGGATTGAATTAAATATATTACATACCAGTACCCACTAAATTAACCAAATTTTTAAGCTCATAGTTCATTCCAACACTACTCAAGTACAAACTTTCATGTCGTCAGCTTTACCAGGCGGACCAGACAGGAAACACAACCAGAAGCTAATTCCACTTTATTGTAAAGCTACATGAGCCATGGTGGCACAGTAGTTAAGAGTGCAGTACTGCAGGCTACTTCTGCCGACTGCCAGTTGCCTGCAATTTGGTAGTTTGAATCTCAGCAGACTCAAGGTTGACTCAGCCTTCCAATATGTTGACTTTGTAAACTGCTTAGAGAGCGCTGTAAAGCACTGTGAAGCGGTATATAAATCTAAGTGCTCTTGCTATTGTTAAATTAGCAGTGTCTTCTAAAAGGACCAATCTCCTGCCACCTCCTTTATAGACCAAGAAACTAAAGAGGGTCCCTCCTGAGCCTCTTACCCTGCCACTATCCAGCTGCAGGCTATGCTCTCTCTTATCTGACTATTCCTTAGGCACCATCTCTTCATCCTGTCTCCCAAGAACTTTCTCATATACATTATACATTAAGTCCTGTTCAACACTGTTTTTATTTAAATTTTAAGTCTCTAGATGTTTTCTATTTTCTGCGCAAAGTATGACAGTACTGAAACTGATTAACTGAAGCTACTGATTTCTGAATGGGGCAGATTCTGTTTCAGAAATTATGTCCTGTCTTACTAGACAGGCCAGTATATTGATAGTAAAATCCTTCCCCACCATCTTCTGGGCAACAAAGGACAAGGAGGGTGATTGGGGCTTTAATTTGCAGAAGGATGCAGTTTTGAAAATTGTGCAAAGCTACTTAGAACTCAAATATACTTCTTAAAGTTGGGCACACATGCATTAAAGGGCTATTTTTTCTTTAGTGTAGCATTGGTTTGAATCATCGTATGTACAGTATTTGTGGCTAAATCAAATTAATTTTATCATATAAAATTGTTATTTGGATTTCCAAATGTTCCAAAATATGCTTAAGTGCTATTTAATTAAAGTAACTATTTTTTCTAAGCACTTTAAGTACTTCAATTGCACATCTGACGACAAAATGAATGGATTTATAAATTACTATAGACTCATTGTCCAGGATCTTCTCAATCATCCTCTCCTTACTACCATATTGTAAGCTACTTTTGAAAGTTAAGTCCACAAGATAGTTTCACTGAAATATGAAAAAATATGGTTGAAATGAAAAGAAGTCAAACTGGACTCCTGAATCTTGAAGCATACCTTTAAGAGTTCTTCAGATCCCTGGCTACTATAAAATATTTGCTGACTGTACATTTTCAAAAGAATGTTATATTTTAAATATTTTATATTTAAAATACAAAATGAAGAGAGATGAATATACTTGGCTATCTTTTAGGATGTTTTCATATTTAGGCCATGTATTATCAAAGGAAATCAAGAAAACTAAACTCAATTTCTCACATTATTGGCTTCATTCATTTTCACAAAAGCTAGGGACAAAGCTAAAGTATCTGTTGTAAATGTGATAATTTCCACACTCTGTTGGAAGTCACGCCAGGAATGCTATCTGAAGATACCTCTAGGTGGTTTTTCAGGAGGCATCTAGAATATCAAAAAGTATATGAACATATCCAACAGCCGTAGGTAAAGTTTTAGGTGCCAGCTTTTCAAATTTATGGTATACTTATTTTTATAGAGGGAAACATGGATTCTAGTTGCAGTTTGGCAGTTCAAACCTCACCGGCTCAAGTTTGACACAGCCTTCCATCCTTCCAAGGTGGGTAAAATGAGGACCCAGATTGATGGGGGCAATATGCTGACTCTTTAAACCACTTAGAGAGGGCTGTAAAGGCACTATGAAGCGGTATATAAGTCTAAGTGCTATTGCTACGAACAAACAATTCAGTCTTTTCTTAAAGCCAAATGCCATGATTTTTTCTCTCTCCCAATACATAAAACATCTGATGATGTCAGCTGCTCTAATGTATGCATTCTGGTGCTCCCAGCAAGCAGGTGTAATTTACCAAACAATATGACTCCATCTGTAGTTTCAAGTCTGTTGTCCAAACCAGGGGCTTTGTCTTATTGTTCTTTGAATATGATAAAAAAAGAAGCCAAGAACAAGCCATTATTTTATTCAATTATCTGTTCTAAAAGCTCACTATTTTATCTGAGAAGGAAAAATAATGGAAAGGTTAGGAAAAAAGGGGGAATTGTAAAAAAAAATAAACTAGTTCAGTGGTTGTGAGTAAATTTAGATGTTTTTGCAACAAAAGAACTAAAGGAATGCATTATAATACTTGCTACAATCTTCTCTTGGGTTTTTTCCCTTTTACCAACCTCTTCACATTTTCTCAATTTTAAAAAAAAGCCTACATTTTTTCTTTGCAAGAAGCATAGATTTGCTATCTTTATCTCTTACTTTTCCAAAGCTTGTCTCCCTTTTCTGCCTTCCATTCAAATAGAAAGAGATCCTTCATAAAGACAGATTGGAAATTAGTTGATTGTATCACATTATAGTTAATTATAACACATCAATCTTGTCCTTTACAAACACAGCCATGCTAAGTCAGCTAGAGCAGGTGTACTTGTTCAGTCTACCTAAAGTAAGATTTTTTTAACTTAGTATCTGCCAATAGATATTACAATTCTGAATATACTCCAAATGTATTTCCACATATAATTCATTTAGAGAATTTTGATAAGCTCATCATAAATTATTTTGAGCACTCTGGCTGCTAAGAACATCCCTGAGAGCTTCTCCCAAGGGCTTCTTCCAAGACTTTTAGAGGCTGGATATAACTCAGGAATTTCACCTTGTAATCCCAAATCTACAGGGTGGGAGATGTTATTGTTTAGCCATTTTTACGTACGTGAAACATTTAAATAGTTAAACATTTAATTTCACTGAATTTCAGCTACTATTGGATGAAGGAGGTTGGGCAAACTACAAAGGGGTAAAGTTAACATTTTTATCCATTTTCTGGGTTATTTTAACATTTGATAGTGACGCTAAGAGTATTTGTAGTTTAATATATCTATTTTTTCATTGTTTGACAAAAATCAGCAGGAAGTAATAACATTATTCTTCAGCAATCTAATGCTAAAATGTAGTGTCATAATCTTCCACAGTTCCCCAAAAGGGGCTTTGGAGGCTGCATCCCTTCCCATAGGTTATCCAGCCTCTGTCTATTCAATACACTTGTAACTGTGCTAAGAAAGGGAGATGAGCACTGCCCCCTAGAGTTGGACACAACTGGACAAGGGAAACCTTTATCTTTACCTTTTCTACTCAAGCACAAAAAATATCCTATTAAAAATTAATATTACTGGCAGAGTTGAGTTGTAGACATGTAGATGTATTGTTTTAACTACTGTAACACGGTTTTCATACGCAAGACATTATTTCAATTTACACATCTTATGTATTTTTAACATTCCTCTGCCAGAATCCTGCCAAATTCAAAAACTATTTCTCTCTCTTTTAATACAGAATCAATTCTAAATGAGGGGAAAAATCCAAGCCTTTGAAACTCTCTATTATTTTAATTTATCAAGTCAATTTCAAAAATTAATAAAAAAAAAATACTCTGATTCAGAGGATTTTGAGAATTAATTTACAATTGAGGCCAGAGGTTTTTCTTTGGGGGGGATTGATAGACAAAGGGTTTGGAAAAAAGTTGTGGAACTTTGTTTTTGTTTACAATAACTGCAGTGAGATTATTACATGCACAAAGGAAAAAATTGGCATTACCCACAATGAGGAATGGTTGGTAAAGATGATGGAATGTGCTGAGATGGCCAAATTGACTCCCTTGATCAGACAAAAGTCAATTATCTATGTTTATAGCTGACCTGGAAACTCCTTATAGATTTTTTGCATGAAACAGAAAAAAATTAACTTATGATTTATGGGTTTGATGATTAGACAGGATAAATTACAGAAAGAAGAGAGTTATGTTGTAACCATAAAGTAAAAGGAAACTCTATAACTCTATTTATAACTGTTGGAAGGAAGATTGGAAGGTATTTCCTTGGTTTTTTTTTTTTGGTTTTTTTTTGTACTTTTAGCTTTCTTTTTGATTTAAACATCTATGGAGATTTTCAGTAATCCAGGTCATAGTTGTCTCAAAGGTGCTTTCTTTTCCTTTCAAAAGGCAAGTGGATTGTTTTTTATTTGAGGAGGAAGACTAAAATGTTTCACTTCTTATCCAAGAAGCTTCATCAGTTATAACATTCTCTTTGATTTCTTATTCCCCCCCTTACTTTGTTATTAGTTTATATTAGTTTTTAACCATTTTTTTTAAAAAAAATCTTTGAATAAAATTATGTAACATAGCAGAAGACCATCACAGGTCAATTACAATTTTAATGGCCTAATTTTACTTTTGAGAGAATCTATACACATTTTCTAATTCAAATCACATTGTTATTCTCCCAAATCCCAACGAAAAGGAAATGTTTGCAAGTATACTTGTTACTTACATTTCCCATGTATTCTGAAAGCAGATCTTGCAAGGCTTGTCGCACTGCATTACACTCGGCCACTATGCGTTCCCGTCGGTCATCACGTGTGCAGGATGAATCAGCCATTAGGGCTGCACCACTAATGATGCTCTCCAAGCGCTCTTCTAAGGATGGCCTAAAACGCTCTTCACTGAAGTTCAAGGGATCTACAATAATTTGTTTCTGTTAAGAAGAAATGGTTTATAACTTTTAATAAAGTGACATGCTGCTCTTTTGATGAAGACCTTTTAAAATTAATATATGTCTGTTTAACAAGGTCAACAGGTATTAATTTTTTAAAAAAACTATACGACAAAATATTTATATGAATTTAAGATTGCATTAGTGACCTCATTTATATTATCAGAGAATTGACTTCAATTTTGTGGTTTGTCAGTTTTCCAGTTTTCCAACTTATGCTGTATACTGTTATTTCTTAATGTTATTATTTTTAAAAAATCAGCAGTTTTTTATTTTTCTTAAAAATTCTCCTGGGTGCTAAGGTTGGTATCAGCAGCTCCAAATATTTTAATTACTCTAATTATGCCATTATCTTTTATCTGTTGATCTTTTTAATGGATCAACATCAGTTATGCCATTTTACTGCAAGAATGAAACACTGCTCAGTAAAATCTCATATGGCAATATTTTTTAATATTTTTTAATATTTTACAAATCTGAGTGAATTTATTGTCCACATTTTGGATAAATGTCCACACTTTGGACAATGTAGCTAGAAGTGACCTATTTGAAATATTAAAAGGGAATTTTAAGAGACTGTGTTAATTAATTTGTTGTACCAGCTGCAGCTCCTCAAATTCTATCTTCTATATAACTATCAAAAGGTACAGAAGCCTTGACCTCATTCCAAGTGGTCAATCTGAACTCAACTGCTCAGGGAAAAAAAAAGAAAGCTGGGAAAGCTGGATAATGGAAGATCAATTTAGCTGGGAAAAGTACCTTGCAGAGGCTGCAGAGAGCTGCATATGGTTGACTAGGAGAAGTGGTTCTCAACCAGATATAAGTATCAGATATGTCATTCAAAAACAGATCAAGTGGAACACAGAGTAAACTGAAACTGTCTTGAGAAAGCACAAACGGCTGTCTGGTTATTTGACAGCTTATCTGAATTCTAGAAAATCTGAAAGTCTAGCCCCCAAACTGGACGCCCATTACACTTTATGTCGACAAACTGGAAAATTGAAATTTTATGATTTTTCTATGAAAAGAACTTTTAGTGCTGTTATAAAATACAGTTACAAGCAATTTGCATTTCTAAATTGCTAGAGTTGGTTTGAGCTGGGTATTATTAAATTAAGTGTTGGTTATACCTAATTTAAACATTCCCAATTCACATTCCTGTAAATATGCTAGATCCTGCTGCATTTTGAAAGACACTACTTTTATTAGTTTTTACAGTCATGGAATAATAATCCCCCCTTATATCAAGGTTGCAAATCAGAAACTGTCAATCATACTGCTCCAGAAATATAGTGCCAAAACTTATTTATGGTACTAACTTAAAACTTACATCAAAGTTATTAAGTGCATAAGCCAACTCTCCACCACCACCCTGATGATGGACAGAATCTTCAGAAGCTGTCGCTTGGGCAGCATTAGAGATTCCTGTGACTGCCTGCTGCAATTGCTTGTAGATCAAGTCTCTATTGGCTTTATAGGCAGCTACATCCGGATGCTGGAGGCAAGCTTGAGAAGCGGTATAAAGAATAGGGATGTTTTTCTGAAGAATTCCTCTGGCTGCAGCCATCTGGTCACGATGACCAATGTCTTTCAGTTCCTGCAGAAACAGTAACATTTTATTTAGGGATAAAAGATTTTTTGGGGAATGTAGTTTTTCTATCAGCAGTGACAAGAAGTGAGATTCCAAGTATAAATCCCAATAGCCAATGGAGGGGGGCTGATGCAATCCCACAGTACTTGGAGAGGAACATATTGTCCATTTCTTATCTCAGTGGGCCCCAATCTTTTGGGCACCAAGGACTGGTTCCATGGAGAAAGATTCTTCCATGGACCAGAGGGGTCCATGGTTTTGCATGCTGCCTGCATCCTATGGCTGGGGTTTTGTTTGTTTGCGTGGCCCAGTTGTTGGCATGCCATGGCCCAGTGCCAGTCCATGGGCCAGGGATTGGAGAGCCCTGCCTTATCTGACCTATTTCAATTAAGAAATGTAGGGTAGCCCATATCAGGATGCATTAAGAAATTACATGATTTCTGGAACACAATAATGCTGGCAAATGAAGCCTCGAATGTCCATTTTGTAACTGAAGTTACTGTAAATTTTCCATCTGGATTGCAGAAAAAAAAAGTATAAGCCAAAGCTTAATACCGTTATCTATTAGTGTGTATTAAACAGGCAGCAGTGTCTCACAGCAAACATCATTCTCATCTCTTTATACCAGTTTACACATCAGCCTCTCCCATTCTAAGATACCTGCCCACATATTCACTTTTTGCTAAATGCTCTAACAAAAAATGTTCCTTTTGCTAATTGTTCCAACAACAATTGGAACAAGTTATTCAACTGAATTATATAATTAGTAACAGTTGCATAGATAGGACTCTTGTTCTGTAGCTTTTTAGAAAAATGGGCAGCTTGATTTTAACCTGTTCCATAGAGAAGGAATTGCAGATCAAGTAACAACTCTCTCTGTTCTGCTAATCTCTATGAGGGAGATATTTGGTTAAGAAGTTTGATATATAAATAAACAAACAACCCTGTTAAGGAGACTAGCAAATCTGAGGCAGCTGACTAAAGATCTTCTCCACATCCAGCTAGTTCGTTAGGACAGGAGTTAGAAACAGTTATACTGAAATATATTTTCTGAGAGTGTTTGTAGTATATTGGAGCCACTTTGAATTTTTCCTTCTGAAAAAAGGATCAAACTAAAGATAATGACACCTTATAGGTCTTAGATTACATGAGCAGCATAATACAGAAAAGAAAGAGCCAGGCAGCAATGTTGCAGGCAGGAGCCAACAAAATGCAGATTTCTATTGCAAAGAAATTCTTCTTTGGTAATAAAGTGGTCACATGAGTAGCTACTCACACAAAATTGAGTGGATTCATGCAACTTTTCCAAACTTATTATGACATGACTCTTTTCAGCAATATTACTTACAAGCTGTCAAAAGTATCTTTTGTCTCCTAGTTTTTACCCCTTTAATATGGCTAGTTTCCATCAAGGTGTAGATATAGCATTTCTCTACCCATGTGGCAGCTTTGGCTTTCTTTAAAAATAAAAGCTCCTGTAATTACATCACAATTTATACATCCTCTTTACACAATAGTCAACATTATCATTTTGACATTTCTATTATAACTGTTTCTGTACTGTAACAGTCAGATTTTATAGAAGTATAATCCTAAATTACTATACCTGTTGTCTCTTGCCTGCCATTATATTAAGCTTATCCACTTCTGGTTTAAGAGCTTTATATTGTATTCCTAAATCTTGTTCAGTTCCAGCATTTCTTAGTTTTAAAATGCCTTCTTCCACCTAGAAAATGAAATCAGTTTTAAATTATTCACAATATGTATAATTTAGTATAAATTCTACAAAAGCAGTTATTTATAATGTCACTATACTTAAGCAAGAGAAATATGGTCTAACCTCAACCCCAAACAAATCAATAAAATCAGACATGCTAGCAAAACAAGAAAAAAACTATTATGTCTGTGAATATCAGATTTCAATAATCTATTAATGTTTTATATTGAATTTAGCAATAGGAATTTATGTTAAAAGGCCATGAACACATCAGATCCAAATTAAAATAAAGAACTGCCTCGGGTAAAGAAGTAAAACAGAATTTGTTCAACTGATGGCAAATCTGTCAACCAACATGTAACAATATAGGAATAGATCTTTTATTTTACAGAAATGTTCCATTTAGACCAGAATATTGTTTCCATAATAATCCAACATTTCTTAAAAACTCCAAAGCAGGGTATAAAAGACATGCTCTTGCCCTATTAACCCACCTTCCTGCAAGTTAGAAACGATTATTCTGAATTCCTTTTATTATGATGCCATTAAAATAGTGAACAATATACTCAAGACTTACAACTTTAAGTTGTACAAGTAGTCTGTAGACATCCGCCATATCAGCCAAAATGAGCAGCCGGGTAACTGCTGACAAGAGGGCCCGAGCTGCTCTCACCATATTCCCTCGTTTCACAGAAGAACAGGGGTCATCAGCAAATTCTCCAGAAGCACTCTTCATCAAGTCTCCTATATATACAGAAAGTAGCTGTAAGGCTTCAGCTTTTATGACGATTAGGAAAGTATACCCAATTCAGCCAAAACAGCATGGATATTTCTCATTAAAACATCTATCACTATAATTTTCGTCACATTCTCTTCCAAAACAATTTACTTTTGGCACTTAGGCAAGTATTGCAATATTAAGGATTTGCTGCTTATATTCAATGGCCTTAAATAGAATGTGCAAATATTCAACCTGAAGCTGGAAAGAAGAGTAAACTGTGTTACTGGCTTTTAAAAAAAGCCAATCTTTGTCTGATTGTACTCAGCAATATCATGCAAGCCCAGGAAAAGGCATGGCTTCATTATGGAAGCACTGACCTTGGTCTCTATGCTGCATTTCAAATACTTTTCAAGTTCAAATACTGTACACCTTGAAGCCTAGTCAAGTTACAAAATGGGAATAATGTAAAATATTGACAGTTATTGCTAAATAATATTCAAATGTTGGCCTGTGCAAATCTTGAACAAGGTGACTTGGAATACATTTACACTGCTTTTTAAACTATTAAAACACACTATCTTTTTAGAAATGTAGTTGGAGACTGCTCCTGGTCTTGTTGACATACACGTGGATAAACAACTACTTTGCTTTGCTGGGAAAAATGAAGCAAAATTGCATGCACATTAATGTGAAGACACCTGGGAGATTTTTGAAGCAGCTGCACAAGCCTAGAAAATGATGTGCCTCTTTTAATTATGCAAAAAAGGTGCTCTGTATGTGCCACTGTGGGTTCTCAAACATCTTGTTTTAAATGGTTTTCATAGACCCATTAGAATTATAGCTTTTTGTCAGATGATAGCAGGCTCTATTAACATTTTAAAAATGGGGTGGGTGGGGAAAGAAAATATTGTTTTGGATTTTTTTCAGTAGCAGAAGATATCAATACAATCACTTAAGTTAAAGACAATTTAAGATCATCCAATTTTATGCCAAGCTTTTTTGAAGTAAAAAACAACAAAATCCTCTTGGGGTAATAACGCAACCATTTTCAATTTTACAAAAAAATGTTGTGAAGCTCTACTTTCACAGACATCAGTCAATAAAAACAAATTTTCATTCCACAAATTTAATGGCTGACTCAGGGTCATTCAATATTTCTCTGTCTAGCCCTTCCCACAGGACTATTGTGAGATTAAGCTAAGAGTGGAATAACTATATACATTTCTTTGAGGCCCTGTATATACATATAGTAAAATTACATAAAACATGCTGACATATATTAAAAGCTGAGCTTATCCCCAAACTGGTATTTAAATATATGCAAATACTGACAGGCAAACTTTCTTTTTTAAATTGGTAATTCCTGTGTGCTAATTTACAAATGTGGACAATCATAAGAGTTACAACTTCATCAAAGGTATACCTTGTTTGCGGACATCTTCCACAGCTGCTACCAGTTCTTCTTTAAGAAACTGGCTCTCCTTTGCAATTTTGTCCCCCTTTTCCAAAAAGTTCTCTGTTGCTTGCTCAACTGATGCAGCTAAAACATGTGCCTTTTTAGATCGGCCTCTCTTTTTGTTGGAAGGACCTTTGTTGCTAGTATTGACCAACGTTGTGACCTGAAAACAGCATAATATGATCCATTTTTCAGTTGAAAAGCTTTAACTATTTAATATGGCAGAAATTCCCCATGAATGCAATTCCAACTAAATTATTTCATTGCTTGAACAAGATAACTCAAGTAATACACTCTATATTTAAGTAAACAAAGCTTCAGCTAAAGGGTTTTTTTGGGGGGAACTCAAAAAATCTGGAAACATTCAAAACATTTATATATCCTAGTTGAGTTTCATATATCTATAAATCAGAAATGTGTGAAATTTTGTGGGGAATACTTGAAATCTTCAATCAAGGATTACCAGTAACTTATTAAGTGGAACCTATAGCATTCTAAAACATGAAATAAGAAATGGAAGCTATACAGAAATGTGGTTTAGAAGTAACTTTTATTTCTTGACTTTTATATCTTCATACCTATTCTTGTATTGTTTAATTCTCAATTATTCCTATTGTCTTACTATTCAGTTTAATTGTTAATGACATGTCAACGCCTATCTTTTAGCATTAAATCCATGATACATTATGTAACCTCTTGTCAGGGTCAAAAAATCAGGACCACTTGTAAAGTTGCATCATAGATTTATTCAAACCTATATAAAATTAATGGTCAGCACTAAATTGGTGCTAGGTAAGGGTTAACAGAATTCATGGGGAGTGGGCTGCACTTGGATCTCTGTGGCAATGCAAGGATTCTAAATGGATAACATTTTTGATTCTACACACACCCTTCCACCCCCATGCCTGCTCTTCTCCTACAGTTGTTGTGACATGTTTAGAAGGACTCCTGACATTATTTGGCCTGGGCTAATGAGTTAAATTTAAACACTGATTTCAAATTTTGTCTCTAAAAATATAATTTCAGACATTGTTAGTTCAGGCTCACATGCATTGTTCCACCTTTGTGGTATTTCTGGTTTTAAGTAAATTAAATTATTAGCTATTTCAAAATTTTCTGGTTCAGAAATTATAATTTGATTTAGGGTTAATACTAAGTGTAAAATTAGGTATGCTCATCTTTTGACACCTGGATTCTATTAGGAGTTACTCAGTTTGACAGACATATCAAAACAACTATAGCTACCATAAAATACCATAAGAGAAAGGGATGTTTTGAACAGAAAGGAGAATTGTGTGTATGTAGAACTTTGTAACATAAAACTTAAAAAATTATTTTAGGTCATATTTGATTGCAATCAAATATTACTGAAATCATTTGGGCTAGCTCTGGGCCATTTAACTTCCAATAATTTAAATGAGATTTAAGCATAGTTAATTTTCTATTAGATTAAGGACAAAAAGGCAATGATGTTTGGTCTCACTTTTTTTTTTAATAATATGCCAGTGATTCAGCTTTAAATGTTTTTGTTAAAATTTCTATTAATTCTGGGTGCTATTTTAATCTTAAATTCATTTTAAAAAGAAAACACAGTAGTGGGAGTGATGTTTTTTTTTTTACTCATCAGTCTACCAAACTTGTTTTAATATGTAGGGCTGTTAACATCATCTCCCCCTCTCCCCCATTTTGGGATTTTCTATATTTACTTCATAAAAGATGTGGTTATATTTCAGCTTTAAAAATTTTTAAGGAAAAAAAAAATCCTTTTCTACTTTGATATGGCTTTATAAAGGCAAAAAAGATAGCTATGACCAGAAAACATTCCAATTGCATCCTTAATGTAGACCTAGCAACACAGTGCAATTAATCTATCGGTTCTCCAGTGTAAAACTACAGATCCAGAACATTAATAAAAAGCAAAGGATATTACCTGGGTAACAAGAGGTTCAAGCAATCTTTCAACTGCCAATGTCCTTATTTCCAGGCTTTTGGGATCCCATTTGAAATTAACATTTCCTGTATTAATGGTAGTCATTTCTGGAAAAGAACGTATTAAATCATTTCAATTCTATACACAACACAAATGTCTATGCAGCAAATTCACTGTAATAAACGGAGGTTACTGAAAATTAAATTCAGACTAAACTCTGACTCAAAATAGAGCCATTTACATGTATCATTAGAGTTCTTCTGAACAGCCAATCAAATTGAGATTTAGATTAGTAGTTGGAATTTCTTTCTTGACCTTTTATCCCAGGAGGCAACCTTTTTAAGTAACACCATGCAATCTTGGACAATGCACCAAACATATAATTAACTGAAAATAGCTCAAGATCACATGGTTAAATTTGGTTATTTAAGAAAATTAATTTTGATGTTGATATACTTAGGATTTTGTATGCCATCCTGGAACCCTTGCTTTAGATTAAGCTTTAAAAAGGAACCTAGTTTTATCCCATATTTTTCTTATCTTTCCCTTCCTATAGTTTTCTTTTAAATCAATTACTCTTTAAAAAGAGAATACCCCACCAGTTAAATGACTTATATAAGGAATGATTCTAACTGTACAGCAGAAGGACTAGATACATTGTCCATTCCAACCATTTCATGACTTTGCAATACAAAAACAGAACAGTATTATTCTAGCTGCATCTTTATATTCTGCTGGCATAATGCTATATACAGTATACTGCATTACTACCCCCCGCCCCCCACACCTTATAGGGTTACTGTTTCAGGGGAAATAGGAAGTGGGAACATTATATACTCCATATTAAATTATACCAAACAAAGGCAAATGCTAATTTAGTTCTAACCAAAGACTCCCTTGGACCTTCATAAAAATGCTAAGGTTCAATTACTGTAGCTGTAGCCAATATAGGTCTATTCACTTTTTATAACAGCTGTTTCCATCTAACAAAACTACAAGAAGAGTACATGGTGAAGACAACTGTGCTTTTGCAAGTATTACTTCCCTCACAGGTCTGAAAATTTATTCAAATGTAAGGTATTTTGCATGCCTCAAGGAAGTTATCAATGTTGAGTCTTCTTACTAACATCCTCTTCTAAACATTTACTTTACTATCACAGAAAATGGGAACATGTTACCTATGTACATTCAGAATAATTTTTTTGGGGATCTAGAGGCAATTCTATAGAAAATGTCATCATTTAAGTATACCCTATTATTTTCTTCTATGCGTAGTCTGCAACCTATGATCTTAATTGAGTTCAGAATTTGTCATAAGTTGCTGCTGTTAAGCAAGGCACCCACATGATCACTTTGCTTAATGACTACAATCCCATCTCTCCTTTTGTGGTCATTAAGTGGAGCATGGGGTGCCTGAGAGGGTAGGGGAGGTCCTGGGAGGCCTGGTGCTGTCCTAGGTCTGCATTGGAACACCATCCCAGCTCATACATGGCCTGAGCTGGTCCTCCCACATCCCAAGGCACCCCTTGCATAGCTTCCCACTCTGCTGGGTCCCACAGCCTTGGGACTCCTCCCCACTGCATCATGCCTTCGTCCACTTTTCTCTTCCAAAGATCATCTTTCCAAAACCGCACCCAGACGATGCAATGCATGGCCTTCCTGCAGAGGCTGCCTTTCATCATTCTGGAAGATCACAAGAATGTTGCCCACTTCCACAATGGAAGGCTGTGCATCCCATTGTATGGATGCTCTTTTGGAAAGGTAATCTTTGGAAGAGGTAAGTGAAGCAAAGTGTGACTGGGAAGGGAGGAGGCCCAAGGTTGTGGGACCCAGTAGAGTGGGAAGCACACCCAAGGCCTGTGGGAAATAGGTCCAAGGAACCCACCTAGGGAGGATGAAGAGGGAAAGATAAGCAAGTGGGGCAGTTGCAATGTCCCTGAGGCCAGTCGTAAGAGCCTGAATTGTGATCACTTAATTATGAAGGTTTTCCAATAATTGCAACTTTGGAAACATGTTGTAATTTCAAATGGCTGCTGAATGAATGGTCATAAGTCAAGGACTACTTGTATAGAATTGTACAAAATCTAAATTTAAAATACTCTATTTGAAAACAAAATGCTGTATTTTGATGCAAAATAGCTTAGGTAAGTTTGAAATGGATTCTCAAGCATTCTAGAAATGTTTTGTTTGTGAAACAAGAGACATGCTTGAAACACAGCTTTTTGAAACTCAGAAAACACTTCCAGAATGCCCAAAACTGCATTTTGCTAAGAGCAGCAATTCATCCTTGAACTAGTTATTTTCAAATTCAGTATTTTTGCACATCTCTATTGCTTTCTACATAATGATCCGACTGTAGATCTCATTAGACCTTGCAATTAGAAACTTGCAAAGTAAAATCAGAAGTGAGACTTCTAAACAAAACTTGATTATTGCAATGTGTTAAAGTGTAAGGTGTATGGACAATCATAAAATAGCACAGTCATATCAATTTCATTCTAGAATGACATTATCTTAATAAGTAAAATCCACCAAGAATCTTGAAAACATAACATGGAGACAGGTAGGTATCCTTAGTATCTCCATGGGGTTTAAGTTGAAGAAATACTATGTTTTTAAAAAGTGCAATTTAAATAAATTAAATTTGAATATATGTAATTCAAAAATGAGAGCCAGTTTGGTGGTGTGGTTAAGCACCAGGCTAGAAATCAAGAGACACTGAGATTTAGTCCCATTTTAAATATCAGGCCAGTTGGGTGACCCTGGGCCAGTCACATACTCTCAGCCCTACAAAGAAGGCAATGGCAAACCAATCTTGCCAAGAAAATGGCAGGAACTTGTGCATGCAGACACCAGGAGTCAAAATTGATCCCACCCCCAAACGTAGCTGCAATTTAGAACCACAAAATGATACTGTCGACAAACTAACTAATTTGCAATAATTTTATTTCAATTATAATCAAAGTATAATTTAGTTGTTTTCAGCAAAGTTTCTAAATGGTAAAGACTTCCTCAATGCACAGCAAAGCCAAACCATTCAACTGGGGTGGGGGAATCAATTCTAAGTTTCCAGTCACACTATTTAATATATTTAGGATCAGGACAATTTTCCATGAAGATTGATGGATATGGGTGGAGGAGCTGCAATATGAAAATTGACCACATTCCCCAACCCAACAGGATGAATGAACTCTGCTTTGAAACTACTCAAGATACATGTTGCTGCTTTTTTTGTCAAGTCAATGTCATATTATAGTTATACATTCTCTTATACTATTCCATAATATAGGAACTTTAAACTATGGAAATAGTTTAAACTGGTCTCAAAAGTCAATTTCCTTTCTTTACATTTTGAAAGTATTACTTTTTATGTCTGCATCTTAAAGATGTTTATGGAAAATTGCAACAGCCAAACTCTAGTTGCTGAAAATTTTACAACTACCAGTATAGGAAATAAACTTATTTTAAGCACAACTGAATTTTTCTTTTGACTTTCTCACCATTCTTGAAAACTCAGTGATTCTGTATCACACTGAGCCTTCTAATACAACTGATTGATCTCATTCCTTGGAAACCTTTTAAAGTTCCCTATTTTCTTTTTGCATTGCTGTCCTCAATGGCTGTTTTGCTCTTTGTTTCCCTCACCTCTTCCAAACCATTCTTTCTCTTTCATTTCCTCAGTCTATATCTTCTCATTCAGCCCACCTTGCATCAGGCAGATTGTTCGTGGTGGATTTTGTAGTTTAATTTAAATACACAAAAACATACCAGCACACCTGCACTTCATAGATTTCAATGAAACATGTCTGTGACATCTAAAATGTATGCAATTGTTGAACAGAAATAGCAATACAGTGATGTCATTAGTCCATTCAAAAACTTTACCCTTGTTTTTTTTTTCCTGGCACTTCCACTCTAGATACAGCAAGAGATACTGTAGTAGTTTTGGCAAGCAGCCTAGATGACAATTAAATGACTGCATCATTAATGAAAGTACTATACTATACTTGTCTGGCAGATTATATAATGGCCATTAATCCTCCTATCCAGAGAACTTTTGATTACACAACACATACTCCACAGAGACTTAGTATGGGCCAAACAATAATCACAATAAATGGAACACGTTTTCTTTAATACGGTTTTATTTTGAGCCCTCACATTAAACTAACACTGGATGAACCAATTAGTGAATGGTTCCACAGTCACACGGTAATGGGAAAAGGATGTGTTATTCCTGCAAGAAAGTGTATCTGTAGGAACATCCTGTATCTAGACTTTATTTAATGATTTTTGTCTGATTATAATAGCACTTTCATTACTCGGTTTTCCCATTTGTTCTGTTGTAAATGTTGAAAATCTCAGATTACTTTTGAAAGAAAATAAATTACCAAGTTGGTGTTAGCTCTACTAACGTCCAAAGGAAGTTATCCTAAATACCATATGAAAACTTGGAAATATGTAAGAACAGGGTGGATAAAAATCAATGATTTTTTTTAAAAATAAAAAAAAATCTGATTTTTTTTATTTAAATCCGATTTTTTTGATTTTTATTGAATTTATTTTAATAAAAAACTTTTGGGGTAAAAATCTATCGTAAGATAGTTTTCTATTTAAGATACATAAATAATTTAGTTTATTCAGCATGAAATGGAGCTTAGTTATGTAGCATGAGGCTGTATATTCTGCAACACTGGAACTATCGGTGAGTCAACAGTGGGTCAAAGGAGTAGCAGAGATGACAGTTGCTCTTTAAAAATTATGATTTAAATTGAGTTGATTTAAATCAAGCCATTTTACTAGCGATTTAAATCATGATTTAAATTGTGATTTAAATCAACTCGATTTAAATCAAATCCACCCTGTGTAAGAATTTCAATGGCATTTAGTGATAATTTAATATTATGGACACATATCAAAACTAGCTACAGTATATTCAGAAAGTCTGTCTCAATGCTGAATAGAAAGTTAGTAAGAACCCATCCTCAATACAAGCCAGGAGAAATTGGTATGATATATTATGTTACTTTCTACTTGAAAAACACATTGCTGTAACTTATTTAGAATGGCACCTTCTGGTATAATTATTGCAGTAAGCATCTCTCTAGAATTCTGTGCCAAGTCTTTTATCTTACAATACCTAAGCATGCCCTTAAGAAAACCTCCTATGGAAATGCAGCATGAGTCCTTATCTCTGACAAAGAATATCCTACAACTTAAAGGGAGAATTGTTTCCATATCCAAAAGGAAATCAATCACAGAAGGGGGATATGTATGAAAAAGTGCTGTTTGCTCATAAATCAATCTTTATACATATATAAAAAATTTATGCACACACACAACTCAAAATGGTGCCCAAGGCAAATGATATATCTATGAACATTTCCTTTGGATCTTCTGGCTTCTACAACTTTAAAGCTCTTCAGATTTTTAATTTTAAATGGGGAGTTGGCATGTTACAAAGCAAAGTGACAACTTTAAACACTGTCATTATTTCACAAAAAATATTGTGTAGCCCACAAACAATATTGGAAAATAAAAATAGTGAACATCTACGGCTTAATGCTAAATGTACCCATTTCCCCACAACTGGGGAAAGGGTAAAGAGCATGCCAGAACACTATAATTATTTGCCCTTTATTAATTGGGATCTCAGTAACTGTTCATACCTTCATTGCAACCATTTTGTGAAGAAGTAAGCTTCTTATAGAAGACTTATATCACCCACACTATACTCCCAAATTTCAAAGCTCATAATTTGTTTAACAAATGGAAACAAAGCCCCAAAGAGATTTTAAAGCAGGGGGTTCAAGTTACTCTTGCTTTAGAGTCATGAAAGTAGTATATAGGTTAAAAAGAAGGCTTTTGCTATTTTCTTAACTAACCTTCTGAAGCAACTGCACAAATATGGATTGAAGAGATACTATCAAACTCTCTACACAACCCCTTTTTACAAGGCTAATCAAGAAGACATTCCCCAATGCTAGAAAAAATATGCCAGCCTTAAAATTTATCGATATTTATTAATACCTATAATTATCTTATATGATTTGGTATCCCCAATTCCTAACAATTCTGAATGTCTCACAATTATAAATAATGAAGTGACCTTGATTGAGATATTCAAGGTGTGTTGCCTATGAAAAAAGGGTCTGAAACATTTTTAGGTCCAGAACAAGTAGTTCAGGCACTTCCAGAATTCATTGACAAATAAGGGGAAGATAAACAATCAGACTTGCAAAATTCTGTTATTGTAATCAATCTCAAGATACTCCATAACAAACTACCAATATCCAATAACCAACAGAGTCCCCATTCCAAGGCCTGGGAGAATACCAAGATCTATTTGGGCCTCTGGTAAAGACAACAGAGTGGGAGCCATCTGGGTGTTATGGGGTAACCTCATTCCACAAGGCAGGCACATTGAGAGATATTGCTTAATCAAAGAAATCTGGAATCTGTCAGCTCAAATCAGCTAGGAACACAACAAGGGACATAAGAGATCCCTTAAATGACCATCTTGTGCAATGTAGGTCATAACCAGCACTTTGAATTTCATCTAGAACAATGACGGCGAACCTTTTTGGCACAGAGTGTCGAAAAGAAAGCATGCATCTGTGCGCGTGAGCACTTCACACGTGCACTCATCAGGGCTGCGACCAGGAAGAGGAGCTGCCCAGGGGGCATGCGTGCGCTGGATAGGGTACTTCTGGTTTCATGTGCACGTGCCGGCAAGCAAGTCTTCCAGTTACTGCTACACATGTGTACGTGCCGATCAGCTGGCTGGCGCTCATGCTCACGCCAGAAAATGGAAGACCAGTTCTTCCAGTTTCCGGCACTGCCGCACGCACAAATGCTAGCTGATCATCACATGCGCATGCACAGCAGAATCCCGGAAGAGGAATGGGCGACGCCACGCATGCCAGGCAATATGGCTCCATGCGCTACTTCGGGCACGCATGCCATAGGTTCGCCATCATGGACCTAGAAGCAACCTGGTAATCATTGCAGCTCACAGAAGTCACATGGACATATAAAGGGATTTATTCTGTACCAATCAAAACTTCTCAGTGGTCTTCAAGTGCAACCCCATGTAATGGGTAGGTTCCAATATACCCATATATTTGGCAATGTCATATCAGAATATGAATTTTCAGTTCAGGTGAATACCTAGTAAGATTTCTATTCTTGACACCACATTATCTCCTAAAACAAAACAGATTGGAAAAGCATTCCCTACCTCTAATCTATTATATTAAATCACAATCTAGAATACTTCATTTCAGATAAGTTTTCACTTTAAAATCTTGAACAATTTGCATGTCACATATTATTGATAAGAAACTTTATTATATTTTAATTGAAGAGTTCCCAACATTACTTTATAATTATCAATACAAACTAATGTAAGAATCTTAATGAATGTATTCATTGGGACTGTATAATTTTCAAAATTCATCTTTGCCTTATATATGAGACTGTATTCTGTTTCTTGCCTCACATAGCTTAGCATTTAGGTCCAAATTGTAGACTTAAACCATGCCTATTTTTCAGATGTATGCAGCAAAGGGCAGGTTGCTTATGCTCTAACCAAACATTCACATCCAAGATGGGTTCCAAAAGCAACTGTTCAAAGTTGGGCTTCTCTCTTTGCTAGTAACAAAAATAGACAGGGGCTTCTTAAAAAGAAGTATACTAAATATACACCATGTGGAAAAAGGGTCAGAGATGACCAAGGGAATGAAGAAATATTAGATTAGGACAAATAAGTAGTTAAAAAAGCAAAAATCTGATGCATTTCATCGAAATCTCTGTGTAAAACATACAGCTGGAAGAAATGAGTGCTATTTTACAGTTCTACAAAATAATAAAAGAACAGAAAAGCAACAGATGATGAAAAATGTTTGGACACCAAGTTACAGATATATTCCATAAGCACACACACACAAAGTAAATCCCTTAGTTTATTAACACATGGATAATCTTAATGGTATTGCAGAAACAATGCTAAATTGCTTTTGTGTGCTTCAAAGGTAAAATCATTTTTGAATCAAGCACAATTCCTGGTGTCTTCAGATACATCCTTACAGTTCCTGTGAGTGACATTGTGGAAACCTCTTGTACAATATCACCAATACAAACACATCCTGCTGCCTTTGAAAGTAATATTCCAGGGATACAGAAGCTGTGAAGTGGCAGGATTTCCTATCACACAGTACATGACTATTCCTGCATTCTTTAAATTTCAATTTACAGAGCTAACAGCCCCATGTAAAATATTTTATAAGATCCATATAAAATGTGCTTACTATATTCAGTAATGCACCAGAATTATTGAAATATTTTTAGTATTTGAACCATAATAAACATTGATACCATAATACAAACTATGAATGTTTCATGTCACCACTCAATGCCAGGTAGTTTAATACCAAGTCTGTAAAATCCTCTTTTTTATCAGAAAAGATACCCAACTTGTTCTCAGGGTCAGCAAAAAAATATTTGAAGATTATAGCTACTTTTCATAGAAAAAAATATTCATCTGTTTATGATTAATGCTACTTATAGGAAAGGAAGGTTATAGGAAAATAACAGAAACTATCCTGGCCATTCAAGAGGATTTGAATTAAAAAAAAAAACCCTGTCAGAACAGATTTATGAAACTTGGAATTTCTGAGTAATATATAACAGAAGCCCAACTTTAAAAAATATGGCAGGCTAATAGTTTAATGCAATAGCTAAAAAAAAAATAATACTATTTATCCCTGAAGATTTACAGCGATTGTTTCATAAGCTGTCTTCCGCAGGCCTTTATATATCAACACAGGATTTAGCCAGAAAGATTTAAGACAGCAGTTTTCTGAAACCTGCTTCTCTTTTGACAATCTTTATAAATCGCATACTGTAGTTAAAACCGGCTTAGATGACTGTGGATCTAATAACTGCTCAGCTAGCACTTTTGTTGAACACCAGTTTTCGAAAGTCCCACAACAGTGCTTTACATCCAATTTGGGGAACGAGGCAACCCAGGACTTCCCATCTCAGCTGCCAGCAAACTTCTCACGCCGAAGGATGACGGAAAAAAAAGGGAGCCTTTCTCCACCCTCTTCCTCCTCCCCATTTTTTTTTTTTAAAAAAACTCGCGTCCTGTTTCCTTATGGGAGAAAGGTCCATTGCACGTCACAGCAAAACACCCCAACAGGGCGGCTGGGGAGGGGGGTTTGCGAAAGGTACGACCCCCACTCACTCACTGGCAAGCATGAAACCCGCGAGAAACTTTTCTTATTTTACTCTCAAGTCACAAGAGTCTCCTGAACAAACTTGGGGGAAAAAAACAGAAAACCCGACTTCCTTGCTCCGCCTGCCTTTCCTCCCTTCGGAAGAGAACTGGAATGGGGACACCGCCCCGGGGGGGGGGAGGGATGAAGGGAATGGGGGGGGGGCAGGGAGGCCGTTGGTGCAGGAGAACTAGAAGCAAGAGTAGTCCCCCCTCCGGGCAGTTCCGGGTCTCTTTCTCTCTCTCTCTGCCTAGCTTTTATGGGGAAAGGAGGAGAGGAGTCAAAGAAGGGAGCCGAGGCCAATCTCGGTCCCGCCGCACCGCTGCCGTTTTGAAGGCAGCCACTTCTCAAACTTTCCAACTCGGCCAAGAGAAGAAGGCCCAAGCCGGACAAAGCGACGCGACGCCACATCTCCAACCGCCTCCACGACCTTCGAAAGTTTACCTGCGGCGGCTGTTTTTTTTCCCCCCCCTCCGCTGTGGCGACGGCGATTAAGCGCTGGCTTTCCAACACCCCCCCCTCCGCGCCTCCAACAGGCCCGCGCTTTGTCCCTCTCGCAGCGGTCGGTTAGGTGCGGCTGCCTCGCTTGAGCCCGGGCCTGGCTGCTGGTGGTGGTGGTGTTAGTGCTGCTGCTGCCGTCTCCGCCGCGCCCCGTCCCGTCCCAAACTCAGCCCCGAAAGTCCGCACGGGAGATGACGAGGAAACGAGGGACTCTTCCGGGCACCTCCCCCTGCCGCTTTAGCCCTGGCTCTTCTCGACACCGCCCTCTGCTCCTTGGCCGGCTCGTCCCAGCACCGCCCTCGGCTGCGTTGCTTCCCGGCTCCTTCCAACAGCGAACGGCTCTTCCGAGCACCGCCCGCCTCGGAACGGCAGCAGGCAGAGGCAAAGAGAGAGAGCGAGAGAGAGAGGGGGGGGGGAGAGAGGAGGGAGGCGTGGAGGAAGTGGGTGAATCAGAGCGAGAGAGTTTCAGGTGAGAGTTTTAAACCGAGCTCGCGCTCGGGAGCGGCCGGAGAGGGGAAACCCTCTTCCGAAGATTCCCGACGGGCGCGCGTACTTTTAACACACCTTTTTATGGACATGAGGGAAGGGAAGTGTGTGTTGTGTTCCTCCTTTTCCATATACGGACTGGGAGCGCCTGCTACACCTCTTTTGTGTGGCACGAAATCCGGCGCAAGCGACGTCACGACTACGGGAAAAGCATTTTGAGGAAAGAGTAGCCTTCCTTTCCGTGGAAGGCTGCCCAGACTTAGGAAGAGTTGATTTTTAAGCGCGCTCTTAGTAAAAAAAAAAAACCCAAACAAACCAAAAAGTCAAGTAGAGTTTCACAGAATGATATGGATCGCAACTGGTGAAGTGAAACTTAAGCAAAAGAGGGATGGTAAAAATGCCCTAATAAATTTGTTGGCCTTTAAGCTCTTTCTTTCTTTCTTTCTTTCTTTCTTTCTTTCTTTCTTTCTTTCTTTCTTTCTTTCTTTCTTTCTTTCTTTCTTTCTTTCTTTCTTTCTTTCTTTCTTTCTTTCCTTCCTTCCTTCCTTCCTTCCTTCCTTCCTTCCTTCCTTCCTTCCTCCTTCCTTCCTTCCTTCCTTCCTTCCTTCCTTCCTTTCCTACAACAGCACAGGGCTATTTTTCAAGAAACATCCTTGATTAAAAAAAAAAAAAATTATCGAGAATGCTTACACCTCACTGTTCTTTTTAAAGAAAGAACTTAAGACAGCACAAAGTTGGGCCAAAAAAAATCAACAGTAAAATACAACTTGAGTGCACTGGCTAAGCGTGATTGCCAGCGGAGCAGAAAACAATGCCAGCTCAGCCAGTTTTACTGTCAGATAAGCTTTATTTTGTTCGAAAGATGGGTTCTTTCTGCTCTTTAACAAACTTTCCAGATCCTTCTCGCACTCAATGCATTCTTCAGGTAGCACACATGGACCTGGATAAATGCTTGTAGGTGTTGATTGGTGCATTTTTGCAATCTAGACTTATTAACGCATACTCAAATGTCAATTTCCACATTTTCATTCCTTAAGAGTGGTTGGTGATACCAACCAGGAACATCTCTGGAGGGCTTTTGTATGGATTAGGTTGATTTTAATATTCAGATTGTTGTAAGTGTGTAGGGGAGGTACACTGAAGAAATGATTCTGACTTCCTTCTAATGTTAATTCTTGCAATAAAAGTGATTCTAGGAATGGCCAGCTTCACTCCCATCAGCTGGGCCAAGGCAGTTTAGACCAGTTACGTAAATGGTGGACTTGCTGGCTAAGGAATTCTGGGAGTTGAAGTTTTTCTCATTAGTTGTTGAGGTTGAGAAACATTAGATTTGAATGATGGGTTCACAAGATGCCCACAACAATTAGTTGATTAACTTCTCAGCTGAAAATCATTTGGCCCTATCATTGCTTTACACGTTTTCTTCATAAAAGTACAACTAATATAGTCCTAATGTGGTCTGTAAAGTTATTGGACTAGGAACAAGGATATCCCAGTTCTAGTACACCCTTACCTATGGAAGCTCGCCTAAAGCTAACTTTAGGCTAATCATGCACTCTCATCTCAACCCATCTCACAGGTTTGGTTGAAGGGAGTGTTAAGTACATTGCCATGAGTTACAGAATGAAAGGAAGGATATGCATCTAATTGAAAGAACTACCTAGCCACATTTTTTAATATCTCAGTATCAAAATATGATGCTTGAAATTACCTTATACAAGACCCGGATCTAGGAAAAGTTAGCCAAGAAAATTTTATAGGATACAAATTTTGAAAGGATTTATTCAACTAACTGTAGGGATGTATTTACCTTATGCTAAAGATATTTGAAAATATAGTCTTCATCCCATTCTGGGAAGCACTACAGGTAGTTCTTTATTTACAACTATTTATTTAGTGACTGTTCGAAGATGCGACGATACTAAAAAAGTGACCGATAACCAATTTTCACACTTAACAACTATTGCAGCATCCCCATGGTCACGTGATCAAAATTTGGGTGCTTGGTAACTGGCATATATTTATGACAGTTGCACTGTTCCTGGGTCATCTGATCACCATTTGTAATCTTCCTTGCCAGCTTCTGACAAGCAAAGTCAATGGGGGAAACTTAATGACAGCATGATTCACTTAACTACAGTGATCCACTTAACAACCCATGGCAAAAAATGTAAAATAGGGTAAAACACTTCACTTAACAACTGTTGCTTAGCAACAGGAATTTTGGGCATACTATGAAGACTACCTATATTCACTTTAATACATATAAATATGTTAATGGTTTTAGTGTTAAGGGAACTCCTGTATAAGATCAGGTAACTTGGTATTTCCAGATGTACTGGAGTTATTGGGAGGACTTTGGGGTGCTTGTACTGCTGTGCTAAGTAGTCTTATTTGTAGAAAGGAAGTTTTGTTTATTAAAATCTGATAACAGATATTTAAAATGTGACTACTAATATCAATGGAGCATAAGATATAGTATCCCCTCTTTTTTTTTTTTTTACAAAAACATGCATTATTTTCTTCCATATGTTATCTTTAATAATCAAGTACTATTTTAGAGATGGTATCAAATATTACCATATAAGAGCAGTCTCTGAATTTACTAGAATGGGTTTTCCACAACACTTAAAATCTTCCTTTAAAACAAATGGTCATTTTAGAATTTCTGGAAATGTAATGCACTTTTACTGTCTAACCTTCCAGTTTTGGAGGGGAAGGAAATTGATTCAGGGTTGGCTTCCTTTCCAGTAAATTCCCAATAAATTCATAATAACTTTCCTTACTAGTAAATATAATACATAGAAATAAGTCTAACTAAGGATACATTTTACTTATTTGTCATTTTTATGGCCAGGTGGGCACACTTCCAAAATGTTGAGTTGTAGCCAACCATCATTTTTATATTGTAAAATATAAATATAAAATACATGCGGTCTGTATCATCCCTAGAAGCATTAGTAGAGACAAAGTTAATGCTAGAGGGTGATGCTTTATTTGCATCATGTCACCCATACAATTATTCAATTGTTTAATTGAAATAATTGGAATTAGGTAGGAAAAAGAGCTCAGGTGCCAAGAAATGCCATCTGCCAGTGTATAGATACTCTGGTCCTGCTAATAGACTTCCTACTCAGTGGTGAAATCCAATTTTTTTTACTACCGGTTCTGTGGGCGTGGCTTTATGGGTGTGGTGTGGCTTTGTGGGTGTGGCTTTGTGGGTGTGGCAGGGGAAGGATACTGCAAAATCCCCATTCCCTCCCCACTCCAGGGGAAGGATATTGCAAAATCTCCATTCCCACCCCATTCCCATACCACAGCCAGAGGTGGTATTTGCCGGTTCTCCGAACTACTCAAACTTTCCGCTACCAGTTCTCCAGAACCTGTCAGAACGTGCTGGATTTCACCCTTGCTCCTGTTCTACCATAGCTCACACTGGCTTACCATCATAATTTGGTTATTGCTTCTGTAATACTTGACTTTGGGAGAACACTGCATTTGCAGTTTTTTTCCCCTTGAAACTTCATAAGAATGTCCTAGTGGCAAAATGGATTTGTTTGGTATAGCCGGCATGACTTTGATAGTGTTCAGCTTCTATTTACTATCATGTAATTTATGCTTCTTGCATTCTCCTATCCATGAACATAGTTCATGTTTGTCCAACCTTTGGCTTGCTTGGGCCAAAGGTTCAGTGAAGAGGAATTCCCTTGGGTTGCATATAAAATATATAACGCAGTTAATATATATAACAAACTTCCTTTTTAAATATTTTTTATTATCTTGTGGGACTATATTACCAGCTGTCTAGGGTTGCATGTGGCCCATGGGCTGCAAGTTGGACATGCCTGGTTTAGTTATTTGAAAGCTGGCTGCTGTACTTCTAATCTCATGTCACATTTACCCACCATTTTAGTGTGTGGAAGGCCTATGCAGTCCCCTAAGACCTTTCCACTGACAATACGTGTCTTACATAATTGATGAAGGGACCAAGGCACACAATATGCCTGCTGATGCTCCAGCTGCATTTATATAAAACACTTTCTGACTAGGAAAAACAAGTAGTGCTACACTCAAAGGCTGATGGTATGATAAGATTTTCCAATAGCTTCCAGCAGCCCTCTCTGATGTGGCTGGCTAATTTGTTGACTCAGAAGTCCCAGGCAATGCACATATTACTTCCTAGATGCCCTCACCCAAATATAGAATTCCAGTGACCTTGTAGTGCATTGGAACAGACATTGTTGATATTGTGGCTACTATTTTATGAGTCCATTTAAAAAAAAATCTCCTTCAGTATTTTTAATGTCATAATTTTTTGCATCCTCTTATCAGGCTGTATATTTTTTCTCTGCCTAAAACATTTAATCCCCTCTAGTGCCTAGTTTTTGAAATCATAATTATCTGTTTATGTCTTATAAAAATCAAAATAACATCTATTTCCTGTGGCAAGCTGTTTGTACTTCACAAATTCCAAAACCTTATTTAAAATATTCATTTTAAATATTCTAAAATATGAAATACTTATTTCAATGTTCCAATTTTATCTGGACCCTTAGTCTGTTCATAACTTTCTTAGACCACAATCTTTTTTAGCTTTTTTGCAGTTTATTTCAGTTTCTTTGAATTCTTAAACCTTATGATTATTATTTTCTTTCTTTCCAGATTGAAAGCAGGCTCATCTGGTGTTTTCAGACTTGTCATGTGAAAGGTCTCTAATAGGTTAGAAATAGTTTGGAAATGAGCAATTTTGAAAAGCAATCAGAAAGTGAGGTTTGCAAATTTAATACCCTTTAAAAGGCTCTGCCACAGTTGCAAATAAGATGATCGATCCTATTATCTCTCAGTGCATAATCCCACAGAAAAATGCTGTTCAGTCTCCTTGCAAGGAGCAGCCATCAGGAGCATATGTCGACTCCCATTCTCTCCTTATTCGGAGACGTTCCAAGGATTCAGTCTACTCACTGGTTCTTTGGTTTTGCAATGATTGTCTTTAGTTCATCATATCATACCTCCCCAGAAGTGTAGATCTACTAGCATTCCTATTTTCCTGCTCTCTGTCTTACATACAAAGATGTTTTAACTGTAATGAAATTTAATATCTTAGCCTTGAGAGTGTTAGAGGAGACCTTCCGTAACATCTTACAGTCAGCATTTGAATATCTTTTTAATATATTTGATTTTAACTTTATTGGCTATTTTGAATTACTAAGGTTTCATATTCCTTCTCCTTACAAAATATACAGGTTGGCTTGAAATAGTTGTCCAGTTTTTACTACTCAATCAGTTTGTCAAAATTTTTACAAAAATTGCTAAATCCTCAGTTGGCATTGATGTCATAAGGTGGTGGGTTATAATGATGTTCAGGCCTGGAGAATTTGGCTAAATCTTTTGGATATAGACAATTGGTAATTTTTAAACAACATCATTACCTTCCCTTGGTTCTGATGTGTTTTATTATATTTGTGTTTTTATTTCGTCCCTGACCATAAATTCAGTAAATCTTATAAAAAACACAGGACACAAATGCACTCCTCCTAGCAAGACAAAAACCTTAATTTGCTACTGTTAGTAACACTAGTTACTATTACAGATTTACCAGTTGGATGTTGGCATGGAGATTGGTCCAGTGGAGATGCCCAGGGTGGAAACAACATTGGTTGGGCTCCTCAATGATCTCTGGCAGGATCATTGAGCCCAAAATATATGTTGCTAAGTGAGAAATTTGTTAAGTGAGTTTTCCTTCATTTTAAGTGCATCATTTAAGTGCATCATTGCAGTTAAATTAATAACATGGTTGTTAAGTGAATCTGGCTTCCCCATTGACTTTGCTTGTCAGAAGGTCACAAAAGGGGATCACGTGACCCCGGGACACTGCAACTGTCATAAATATGAGTCAGTTGCCAAGCATCTGAATTTTGATCATGTGACCATAGGGATGTTGCAACGGTCATAAGTGTGAAAAATGGTCCTAAGTCACTTTTTCCAGTGCTGTTGTAACTTCAAACGGTCACTAAGCGAACAGTTGTAAGTCGAAGACTACCTGTAGTGCATCCGTCCTTGCTTTGTTTGCCTCTCAGTGGTTTTTGATACCATCGACCATAGTATCCTTCTAGAATGGCTGTGGGGGTTGGAGGTGAGAAGTACTAGGCTGTCCTTCCTCAGTCTTGTGATATTGATAGAATTATACCTGTCCCACAGAAATAGAAGCACAGGTTTAATTCAGATCAAACAACCTGTCGAAGAAGAAAAGCATGTATTGGCTGATTATGTAAAAGACAACCGAAACCAAACATTGAGAATTAATGATTAGGAATTGGAACTTATTAAAGGCACAGGATGAATATGGATGAAAAATGAATATCAAAAGAATGTAATAAAAATAAGAACAGAACGCTGTCATGAAAATATTACGTGTCAATTTCTGCTAAAGGTCAAGGGGAAAGTGTATAAAGATAAAACCTGGCAGTGGTTTACAATGGTAACATTAAAAAAAAGAAACTGAAGGGTTGAGTTTGATTGGGCAAGAGCAAGCTATTCAAACTAATGCAACAAGGCTAGAATGGAAAAATCCAACTGTTTCAAAGGGCAAATTGTGAAAAGAAGCAATAGAAACAGCAGATCATATATTCAGCTTGTGCAAGAAGATTGCACAAACTGATTATAAACTGTGACATAACACTAGAATATCTGTAAAAATTAGTACGTACTAGTAAAGGAAAATTGGTGGAACCATATAATTGAAAAGGTAGTTGAAAATGAGCAAGTAAAAATATAGTTAGATAATAATTGTGTCCTTATCTGGCAGATAGCTAGATAAATGTAGACTGAATGAAACATATTAATACAGTCAGAAGTCTCCAAAATCATTGGTATGCATTACACTTTGTAAATAACAGTCAGTGATATACTGGCATACTATTTGTTACTATACTGCATAAAATAGATAAACAAGATAAATGCAATGAGTTATTGTGCCAATCTAAACAATCTTTCAATGGATTACATTTGGGCAAACTTTTGCAACTAGAATTCATATGTGTGAGCAGGAAGACAACAATCTTTATCATTTAAATTACTGCAGTATTTAGATAAAAGTGGCTTAATTAAGTCCCTAGCCCAAGATAAATAAATAATACAACAGAAGTATATGGTCAACAGATTCAATTTTCACTATTGGACATAGATAAAGATAATCTGACAATGAGCTACTGCTGAATCTACCTTCTCATTGTGCTAATGACAGCATATTATCTAGGCAGGATGAAGGTTCCCCAGTATTTTAGGCATAAGATATTGGCAAGATAAGGAGCAACTGAGAAGGTTTTAGTGAGTAAGCTGAAGTGGTAAGATCATGGTTTAGGTCTTTCAGGATTTTTTTTTTTTTTTTAAAGGCTGTATCAGCTCCACACAAGGAACTGATCTTAGATAGAGACGCCACAGTCTTCTATCTAAATTTATTCCCTTTAATCATAAAGGTAACATAGAAAATCAGAGAGATAAAAAATGTCTCAAAATTTAACCCAGTATTTTAGATAACAATGCAACCTGTATATCTGAATTGAAATCCCTCTGGTCTCTAACATAGAAAAGCAGCAGGATACATCTTGCAAATTTCTTAGAAATTTTGATTCAACAGTTTCAAAGAGAGTGTTAGAGATTAGGTAGCTTAGAACCTTTGTCCTACATACCTTAATAGCTGGTGAAATGTCTTTATTGCCACAAAATGCAAGACAGCATTTGAAAGCCATTGAGTCTTTGTGAACACTGTCTTTATCTGTTATTTCCAGGATGTAGAGGCATAAAAAGAGACCCCAAGATATTTAAAGACTTTGACCTAGTTGTTGCTAATGCTACCTTTCATCTACAAATAATGATGATGATTCTTAGAAAGATGATATTTTTTTCTCTTGATTAAAGTCAGGCCCATTTTCCATACAGAAAGGGACAAGGCCCCTAAGGCATTTTTTGAGACCTAATAAAGACATAGAAAATATAATTTCACTATGCATAAAATAACACTGAAACAAGCCTATTGGATAATGAAGGAGAGGGAAACAGTCTGGAAGTGACTTGTCCCAATGGCTTTGTGCTGCAACCTTGGTTGCATTTATATAAACAGCCTCTGAATGTAGCATTACTTTTTTTCCCTAGCCATGAAGACTTATATAAAAGTCTTAATGGCTAGGGAAAAAAAGTAATGCTACATTCAGAGGCTTGGAATGATAAGATTTTCCAATAGCTCCCAGCAGTCTGATGTGACTGACTAATTTGTTGACTCAGAAATCCCAAGCAATGCATATGTTACTTCCTAGATGCCCTCATCCACACATAGAATTCCAATGACCTCATAATTCGTTGGAAAAGACGTTGATACTGTGGCTACTATTTTCTGATTCCATTTTTCAAAAATCTCCTTCAGTATTTTTATTGTCATAGCATCTTGCATCATCTTACCAGCCTGTGTATGCTTGGTAAATTTAAAACAACCTTTGCACCTGAAGAACCTCAAACATATAGAACTTAATTCCTATAATTCTCAGACAACATGATTGGAAATTACGGGATTTAAAGTCCAAGAAGGAGAACTGTTGGGGGGTTACAATTGGAGAGTTGCAGTTAAGGTTTGATAAAATAATTTTTGCCACTTCAAACTGAAGTGGATGGGGTTACCAAAGATGAAATCAGTCTATAGTTCATTTTATTTTAAAAAGTTTATAAAATAATCCAAGAAAGTCTTCTCCAATTAGTTTGCTAAGCATTATAAATACTTACATGTTAAACAACTTCATATTAAACTGATGTAGTTGAATGACAGAAGACAATGTTCTAGGGCCTGAACAAGCTAATTTCAGATAAATTAGATCAGATCGCTGTCTAGTTCTCTAGTGCCAAGCCAAGAAATATACTTTCCATCCAAAAGGAAAACCGTATGCTGCCCTCATAGTTTTGAAGGCCATTTTTACTTGATTCTCAAAAATGGTTTATGGGAAAAACTGACTACATCCTGTATCAACTAGTGTTTATTAACTTTAATAATGATACTTCATGAGAACAATGCCATGCATGTTTATATATTATGGCTTTCCGCCCCAAAACCAATCCAAAAAAGGTAAAACAAGGTTGCATCTTGGCGTCAATCTTTTTAATAATTACATGAATGACAATTAACTTTCCCATAGTAAATGTTCTGCAGGTGCTTATTTTAACAGGCACTTCAGTTAAGTATGTGCGTAGGATATATATTTGAATATATGTGTGAATGTATATACTGCTTAAGTGTGATTGTACAATGCACGTTGATTAATATCCCAACTTGAAGATATCACTTAATCAACTAGAAGATCATAGTATATAGAGTATAAAGTGGACTTCTTATATATAAAAATCCTAGTGTAATTCCTGGGTAATCACACAGTGTAAAATTATTCAGTTCTCTGTATAGATTGCCTCAGCAAGAAGCATCACTTAAAGAAATAAAATAGTGTCCAAAATTCACCCTGCTGATTACTAGTCTACAACTTAAGAAATGTTCTCGGAATCCATTATAATTTTCCATAAAAGAATTCTCATTCTAGGTACATTGCGTGACTATTATGCTCAGATGATGGGAGTCATACCTGATCATATTTCTAGCGAGTTAAATCTCGCATGATGTCTTTATTTCAGAAATGCTGAGAAATTCTTTAACATTTCACTCTCCTGGAATGGATTAGTTTTATTGCCAGTCATGGTTGATATGAGAGAGGCTTTGCTTAGACTACACAATGACAACAGTCTGCCATCAAAATCAACATTTCTGTTGTTCCTTCTTCCTTGAGCCCTGTAATCTTCAGGTGTTTAAGTATGTTATGTGTGATGTCATAATTGTGCTTTTGTTGCTGAGCCTGCCATAAGCAGCCACTGATGTAAATAACAGCTAGGAAAGCTCATTTCTTCACAGCATATGTTTAATGAATGTGTTCATACATTATAAGGGAAAGGAAAACCAATCAACACAGAATAATCCTTTTTAACTGAAGCACTGTATGCCTGCAGTAGATTGCAGTTTGGATCTCACCAAGGTGAACCTAGCAGTTTCAATCCAAGCTTTGGATGTATTCCAGAGTTCTACATAGCATAGCATCACATTCTGGCTTCTGATTCTTCTTTGCCATTTCTTAATCATCCATCTTTTAAATGCATTGATAAACATCATCCATTCAAGGAATGGGTAGAGGATTTTACAGATTTAAGAGACTAGATTACAGGTAGCCCTCGACTTACAACAGTTCATTTAGTGACCATTCATAGTTATAACAGCACTGAAAAAAGTGACTTATGACCATATTTCACAGTTACAACCTTTGCAGCATCCCCATGATCATGTGATCAACATTCAGATGCTTGGCAACTGGTTCATATGTCAGCCCTGGAGGCCATCTTTTTCTTTGGATCTTCAGGGCTGCCACACTTAGTGCTGTGGTAATGTGAGAGGGGGGTTGTATGGAACGGGTAGGGATATATAGCATAACATTCTTTTCTCTGGGAGTCAAGGACATTCAGCCTGCACCTGTAGAGGCGTGACTGGGGGGCATCTCCAGTTGGGACAGTGGATTGATTGGACCATGTGATGGACATGAGGGTGCAGGGGAAGGGACTTTGACTTTCCTTTGGGTGGGGAAAACCTGGGAGTTTTCAGATTTGGGTTTTCCCAGATGTGTCAATATGACATCTCTAATAAAATGGAACTTTGAGGAACTACCTGCCTCGGACTCTTACTTGGTTGGGGTGTTACTTGGAACCCTAACATCATATTTATGCTATGTCTCAAGGAGTCATAAATAAATAAATAGTCGGGAACAACTAGCACATATGTGCGAGGGGAACCTTTACCTTTAGGTCTCAAGGTCATGTGATCCCCTTTTACAAACTTCTGACAAGCAAAATCAATGGGGAAGCCAGATTCACTTAACAACCAGGTTACTAACTGCAGTGATTCAACTGCAGTGATTCACTTAACAACCGTGGCAAGAAATGTTGTAAAATGGGGCAAAACTCACTTAACAAATTCTCACTTAATATAAATTTTGGGTTCAATTGTGGTCGTAAGTCGAGGGCTACCTGTATTGATAGGAAATTATTTCTGTTGATTTGTAGAACGATCAGTCACAAGTATATTGATTTTGTTCCAATTGTATGGAATCATCTCCTTAGCAAAGAAGATCTTACCAATCAATCACATTCAGAATGTTTGAAGAATAGTGTACACCTATGTGATTTAAAATTAAAAAAACTACAGTTTTGGACAAAATTATGTTATTAAGTACAACTGGTTTTCTTGAAAGTGTTTAAAAATACAAGAAGAGTAATTCAATTTGAATTGGATGAGCATGGAATCTATTTTTGATATAAAATTCCTTTTCAATCTATTTTGGCAAATAATCAAGAATTGGCCAGAAAAATAGTAATAATTTCTATGAGGCCTATTTAAATGACATTATATTATTCATAACTTTTTCTAGATTGCATTAAGGGTTTCTAATCACTTTTGTGTATACTTTGGTTTCAGTATCCATTGAGTTAGTCAGCTCTTGAAAAAATTGAAAACACGAACCAACAGCTTTTACTAATTAATGTGGTGTAGCCCATTAGTTTGTTTTTTTATTAGCTGCTTGATTTATAGCAAAATTAAATTAATTAAATTATCATTGGTGTTTAAAATTGCAAGAACTACTACAGTATTGGCTGAAAAATTAGCACATTAGCAAGGAGTCTTGAGAAGTTTTTAAAGATAAAAATAAAATTCACACTTTATAATTACAATCTAATGATGATGATTTTTCAAAATCAATCTTTTAATTTACTCCAAACTTCAATGAAAGAAAAAAAAAGAAGGAAGGGGGAGGTATATAAGGCCAAGAAAATATACAAAAAGTGCCCGGAATGGTGCTAAAAATGTTCACAGTACCAGCTTACCCAGATGAAAACTCTCTTGATTTTTTTTTTTTTTTTTTGCAATTCTCTATATTATCACAATCAGAAAATATGATCATCCAGGTCATTCTAAAACTTCAACAACCAGTGGTGGAATTCAATTTTTTTACTACTGGTTCTGTGGGCGTGGCTTGGTGGGCATGGCAGGGGAAGGATACTGCAAAATCTCCATTCCCTCCCCACTCCTGGGGGAAGGATATTGCAAAATCTCCATTCCCATCCCACTCTGGGGCCAGCCAGAGGTGGTATTTGCTGGTTCTCCGAACTACTCAAATTTCCCGCTACCGGTTCTCCAGAACCTGCTGAATTTCACCCCTGTCAACAGCCATATTAAAATGTAAACTCTACATGTCTTCCTCCAAATATTAAGGAAAATGTTAACACTCTTAACAATAATTTCTCTTTGCTTCAACAAATTCTTTTGCGGTTTCAGAAAAAATCCAGTAAATCCTGCATCTCTCGTCTTCAGGCAAAAAAGCTAATACTGTATCCAGCAAGACTGCACTGACTGGACCCTTTAACTCTCTCGAAATGAATTTCTCCCCAAGGCTTTATAAATATTACACACGGGAAATGGTAAGGATAAATACATTATTGATTTCTCAGGCTCCCCGGACACGTAAACATCGCTGCGCTGGAATTTTCTAGGACTGCTGCTCAAGAACCGAGAGGGCATAATTGGGAACCTTGGTGCAAACAAAGGAATAAACAAGCAAACCATAAGCAACAAAATGGAGATTAAATTGTGAACATAGCTCTCCCGGGCATGATCATTCTTAATGAGGCAGAGATATGGCGAAAATAAGGAAGTCCAAATTGACTCCATGTCTTGATTAGAAAAGTAATCCCTCAGCCCCCTTTTTAATAATTCGTTCTTTGCTTGGTTTGCACTCCGGTGTCTTACATTTGGAAGATTGATATCAGATGCCTGTGTTTTAAGATCACACTGAGATGTCCAATTATTTTTAGAGCTAACTTTTTTTGTGTATGTGTTCCAGTTAACAGTTTACTGCCTGCGTACTATCACCCCCTCTGAAGGAGTTTACAGTACTATATAACAAATGACTGTTGAATACACACCTTTACAGGCATAAATCTCACTTTCCAGTAAAGTTTGCTGCTGGTATTACTTACCAAGCAAGGCAACGAAGCAAAAAAACGACAAAACCCCCAAAACTTCGTAATATATCAATGTCCATTATATAGTATGCTGTATGAAGATAAGGCAGCGTTTTCCCAATGGATGCATACATATACAGGTAGTCCTCGATTTACAATCTCAATTGAGCCCAACATTTCTGTTGCTAAGTGAAACATTTGTTAAGTAATTTTGCCCCATTTTATGACCATCCTTGACACGGTTGTTAAGTGAATCACTGGTTGTTAAGTTAGTAACAGAGTCGTTACGTGAATTTGGTTTCCCCATTGACTTTGCTTGTCAGAAGGTCACAAAAGGGGATCCCGTGATCCCAGCATACTGCAACCGTCATAAATATGAGTCCGTTGCCAAGCATCTGAATTTTGATCACATGGACATGGGGATGCTAAGGTTATAAGTGTTACAACCTTATGGTCTTATAGTCATAAGTCACTTTTTTCAGTGCCGTTATAACTTTGAACAGTCACTAAATTAACTGTTGTAAGTCGAGGACTACCTGTAATTGTGGATTTTTGCTTATTATTTGATAAATTTAAGTTTATTAAAATTTATATGCCATCCTTCTCCCGAGGGACTCGGGTCGGTTCACAGCAATAAAATCACAATAAAAACAACAATAATAAATACGATTAAAATTAACAATTAAAACTCAGTTTAAAACCCACAATTAAATTAAAACTCCCAGAACGGACTCAGCCAGTTTGCTTAAAGAGCCATGTCTTCATGTCCTTGCAGAAGGAACAGAAATCAGGGGCCATCCGGAGTTCGGTGGGTAACTCGTTCCAGAGGGTCAGTGCAGCCACAGAGAATGCCCTCATCCTGGGCACCGTCAGCCGACATTGGAATCATAGGTTGTTTTTTTACATAGCGCAGACCTTTGGACCACAGCTATAAATATCTACTATGATATCTGCTGTCTGTGGCATCAGAGCCTCCTTTTTCAAGCCCTTCCTCCACCCTCACCCCCTATAATTCTGATGCCACCAACGTGTGTGAAAGGGCTCCACCCATTTGGCATTGCTGCAGTTCCACTGCAACCTTCATTCAGCCAAAAACTAAGCCGTAACCCCGATTACTAAAAGATTTGAGGATCTATTTTTGTCAGCCCTGATATGCAAACAGTGTTGAGAGCAATAAAGGGTGGGTTATATACTTCATGGTCTAAAGGTTAACCTAAACATGTCAGTGGTGTAATGATATGTGGGAATGACCTTGGGATACAAAAGAAAGAGCAGTAGACTAGACACTGGTCAGATAAGAAGCAGCTGAACCTGTAGAAAGAATGGGGGTAGGGAAAGCATGTCAGAAGGAATACTACCTCCCATTTTCTTGGACTGTAAACACAAGAAGGGGAGAGATGTACTTTCAGTCTTGCAATTTTTTTAAAAATGTAACTGTACAATAAAAGATAGGGCTAGGCCCCCTGGGTGTGCTTCTTGTCTGGGCTACTTTGAGGTGCTGACAAGTGGTCAGGAGTTTCATTTCTCTGCAGGCATACTGTCCTCAAGCATTTATCTGGAGCAGCAATTGCCCATGCACCAGAGCATTTTAAAACTGGCTTAGAGCTTTCAGTTCACTATGAGAATGACTTTAAGGAGTGGCTCCTAGAGCACCTCTTTTCTATGAGCTGCACTGGCTTCCAATATATATATAGAATAGAATAGAGCTGGAAGGGACTTTGGAGGTCTTCTAGTCCAGCCCTCTGCTCAAGCAGGAGAACCTATATCCTTACAGACAAGTGACTGTCCAGTCTCTTCTTAAAAATCTCTAGTGATGGAGCGCCCATGATTTCTGGAGGCAAGCTGTTCTACTAGTTAATTGTCCTCACTGTTAGGAAGTTTTTCCTTAATTCCAGGTTGCTTCTCTCCTTGATTAGTTTCCAACCATTATTTCTTGTCCGGCCCTCTGGTGCTGTGGAGAATAATTTGACCCCTTCTTCTTTGTGGCAGCCTGTCAAATACTGGAATACTGCTATCATGTCACCCCTAATTCTTCTTTTCTTTAGACTAGCAGAATAAGTTTCCAGGTGTGATTCAAGGTGTTGCTTATCACCTTTAAGATCCTACATGCCATAGGTTTGGGTCACTGGAAGGATTGCCTTCTTCCAAGAACATCTGCCTGCCCCAGACACCCCCACATGGAGGCTGCTCCAGGTTCCTTCTTTTAAATCTTGTAATCTTCTGGAGCTAGGAGGCAGTGGTGAAATTCCCCCCCCCCCGGTTCTATCCGGCTCGCCGAACTGGTAGTGCCGGTGGCAGGAGGCTCTGTCCACCCACTGGGACATCATTACATCCCGGTTTTTTATCATCTGCACATGCGCAGAAGAGGCATAGCTCCTGCACACTCCCGTTCCCAAACTGATAGCAAAGGTAAGTGGATTTCACCGCTGCTAGGAGGTATGCTTTTTTTCTGGGGTTGCTCCTGTTTTCTGGAGCCATCTCCTCCCTGACACTCAACAGGCCCCAATTCTGCTCACTTTCAGGAAGACTACTAAGACTCGTGGTTATTCTGTTCTGTTGCTTGGTTACTATATTATATTCTGTATTTTGTATCTTTATATTGTTAATATTGAATGGTAACATGGGGAGTTGGTTTATTGTTTTCCTTTTCTGCTGCACACTGCCCAGAGCCATATTGTTGGATGCCCTTATATAGTTTATTAATAAATACAAGGTACTTAAAAAAAAATCTTAAGTACATGACCAAATTTAAGTCTGAGCTCCAAAATAATCCTTTTTCATTTCAGCTTTCTTTTCCAATAACCATTTCACAGGATGTAGGTTGATGAGTCACATTGCTTGACCAAAAACATTTTTGTTCACCCCTGTGTGGTTTTGATTTGCTCTTGTTTATTATCCAACATTTTATTGATGTGGGTTTTTTTCCTTTAAGACAAAGGGTATAAGGCCAATTCCCAGAAATCAAATCACAATTTGCTTCCGCAAAGCATAACAAATAGTTCTTTTATGGATGGCAGCCTGATGATGTTCAAAGAAACCTACCTACATAAGTAGTCTAAATAAACCCAATAAAAATGTCACATCCTGTATAGACAATTCTAGGGAAAACACACATATCACATAAAATCGACTTGCTGATATATACAATACCCAGTGCAATACAGAGATATAGAACACACAGGCAATGCAAGGTAAATGTCACCATCTAGTCTACCTCCTCTCCTTCCAATCCCCTCCTTATGCTAGGTAAACTTTGTCAATTCATCTCACCTTTTCTCTTTCTCTCTCTCTCTCTCTGGGCAATTGTCCATTGTTCAAAATAGAGCTAAACAGGAATCTTGTAATGTTTGTGGATTCTGTATGGAAATGAAAATGAGACTGCTGGCAGCTAGAATGTTTGTTTAAATGCATTTCTTAATTAAATAAAAAAATATATGACTAAACAAAATATCCAGAGAGTATGAAGAGAATTATATGCCGAGCTACTGCTACCCACAGATACTACCTGGGGGGCGGGGCAGGGGGGCTCAAAGTATGACTGAAAATGGCCTCTTATAACATTTAACTAAGATAACTAGTCTTTTGGAAGTGTCCTGTATAATAAAGTTAGTATTCACACCATCTTGCACATCTGTAGTGTCAATGAATCTGTTAATAAATCGTCAAGAGAGTGTCATATGTAAAGACTTCCTGACTTTCCGCATGATTTTTCACCAGATGGATTTTTGAAGTTAATCTCCAAAGCAGATGTGTGTAAACTTAAAGACTTTGACTTGGGATATGTACCATATTCATGAGTTCCAAATAAGACTACAGATAGCATTTCATTCTAAACTGGTATTCTAATAAAAATATATTAGTATAGTATATATGCCCTCAGCTTCATCAGATAGGGTTGAGTCCCATGTTGAAGCTTGGATCTTTAAAAACTGGCTGTCTAGAAGCCTCCCTTTTGCAAGCTGATTTATATCCACCTCCGTGGGATTTTGAGCGCCAGTTTCATTCAAGAGTCAAAAGAGCAATGAAGTCATTCTGTGCTTTCTCTACTTGGCTGAGAGGCAAGTTATTAAGATTGTGTAGACTGTTCATTTATCTCTTCACAATCAGAATTGTTTAACGGGAGTTATAGAGATGACAAATTTTAATAGCTTTGGCTTTTCAGCTTGCAATAAACCATTAATAACTTTAGCGTCAGCTGCATTCAGAAATATGGTCACTTTTATTTTTGATTAGTAACATATTCTCAATATCTCTCAGTAAATCTTGAACAGCTTTCATTAAATTATTTAGAGTGCAGCTGTATGGCTCAATTACGTGGCTTAAAGGATCTTGAATTTATTGGAACTGTTTTTGTGGTAGAGTGTCAGGTACAGCACCGTCGCTATCTTGTTCACCACAGAGGAGTTGGATACACTCAGCAGAATGGTGAATGCAGTATTGGTGATGGATCTGGTTGTGAATAGAAAGGTATTCCATTCTTCTCACCTAATTGAAACCCTACCTACACATGTTCACATAAGTATTTATCAATAAAAGCTGGTGAAAAAACATCAACTAACCATGTGTGTGAATGAAGGCGAATACACGTGTCCAAGGATAATGTTGCAGGATCCAATCTGGGTCAGTTACCGAAACCAGAGGTTTTGTCTTCCGATCTTTCAGACTCATGCTGGTCTCCAGCTCAGCTCGGAAGACAAAACCTCTGTTTCCAGTGACTGACCCAGATTGGACCCTAACCATATGTATTTCATTACTACAGGTAGTCCTCGACTTACGACCACAATTGAGCCCCACATTTATGTGTCTAAGTGAGACATTTGTTAAGTGAATTTTGCCCCATTTTACGACCTTTCTTGCCCCAGTTGTTGAGTGAATCGCTGCAGTTGTTAAGTTAGTAACACGGTTGTTAAATGAATCTGGCTTCCCCATTGACTTTGCTTGTCAGAAGGTTGCAAAAGTTGATCACATGACCTTGGGACACTGCAAACACCATAAATATGAACTAGTTGCCAAGTGTCCAAGTTTTGATAGGTGACCATGGGGATGCTAGAATGTTTGTAAGTGTGAAAAATGGTCATAGATCATTTTTTTCAGTGCCGTTGTAACTTCAAACACAAAATGAACTGTTGAAGGTTTTTTTTTTTTTTATTATTATTATTATTATTATTATTATTATTATTATTATTATTATTATTATTATATTATTATTATTTAATAATATGCTGTGTAAGCACCTTGTCCAGGTGGAAAGGGCAGAGGAATAAAGAACTTCAGTTATCTGTGAACTGTCATCATTCAAGGTGGACTACCTTATTATTCCAAAGGAAGTGAGTTTTAATTCCAGAAATATCGTTTCATCTGCTCCCTTTCCATGGGAGACAGGAAGGAAGAGAGTTTGCATTCAGCAATACAGTTGCCAAAAACAGGTTTGCCTTAGTATGAATTATCACTCACGATGAGATTGCTGATGGGTATTTCAGAAATGTCCCAATACTTCTGCTTCTAGTGTCAGATCAGATGTTGCCTAATTCAAGAAAAATGTAACACCCTGCTGTGCTATTACAAACAGCAGTGACCTAAAAATAAACATCAGAAGCAGTTCCTTATAGAGTAATGTTGGATTAATGACTTTAAGTAGAGTTGTGGAATTATGAACAGCCACGTTTTTGAATCCCTTATTTACTTTTCGTAAATCTGTAACAATAAAGGTAAGAGTGGAGTAATATGAAATGAGAGACTTTGGCATCCAGAATAGCATAGCATAGCATAGCATAGCATAGCATAGCATAGCATAGCATAGCATAGCATAGCATAGCATAGCATAGCATAGCGGGTTGCTACCGGTTTGCCCCAGTTCAGGCAAAATGTTGGTGGTGGGAGGCTCCGCCCACCAACCCAGATGTCATCAAAAACGCTCTGTGCATGCGTAGAACCTTCTGCGCATGCGCAGAAGTGCTGCGCGTTCGCAAAACAAACACATGCACCCACGCACTCCCGATAGCGAACCGGTGGCGCCGGGGTTTCAAATCCTGGCGCCACTAGTTCGCTATCGGGAGTGCATGGGTGCATGTGCTTGTTTTGCGAACGCGCAGCACTTCTGCGCAGCAGCACAGCACAGCACAGCACAGAATATAGAATAGTGCTGGAAGGGACCTTGGAGGTCTTCTAGTCCAGCCCCCTGCTCAAGCAGGAGAACCTATCATTTCAGACAAGTGACTGTCCAGTCTCTTCTTAAAAACTTCTAGTGATGGAGCACCCATGATTTCTGAAGGCAAACTATTCCACTGGTTAATTGTCCTCACTGTTAGGAAGTTTCTCTTTAATTCCAGATTGCTCTTTGATTAGTTTCCAACCATTGTTTCTTGTCCTGCTCTCCAGTGCTTTGGAGAATAATTTGACCCCCTCTTCTTTGTGGCAGCCCCTCAAATACTGGAATACTGCTGTCATGTCACCCCAATTCTTTTCTTTAGACTAGCCAAACCCCAAACTGCAGAAGTTCTTCATATGGTTAATTTCCAGGCCTTTGATCATCTTAGAGCATGTCCTTATGATAAGCTCAGTCATTCATAGGATTATCTATGAGTAAACTACTACCCACCAGTATGAGCCAGATGACAGAAGTGAGACAAGGAAACCCAGAATCCAATGCTCTTTTGTTATAATGGTGATTATGTCAGATTGAAAATACTCCATCATAGTGAATTTAATAAATTGGATGTGCCTGAGGTGGAATGGTATGCATGATTGAGAGTAACCTTATAAGGAATCAAATTATTTGTCCAGGAACCACATTTTTCCCTGATTTAAAATGATGGACAAAGAGTAGAACTCTGATAGATGTGAGAAAGAGAAGGAGTATTTTCCTTTACAGTTGGGACACTTTAGATGTGTTATTAAGCTGTGCTACCTGCACATTTGGGCCTCCTCCTCCATCAGTTAGGCCATCATTTCCCATGATGTTATGAATGGATGTTTTATGGAGCACTCCAAGTCACCTTGGAGTAATTTTTAAAAATAGCTATTTCTACTACAGCTGAAGTGGCCCATAGAGAGTGAGTTCAAGGTAGGTTTCAAGACCTTTAGGTCCCAGTGAGAGGAGAACAGCTGCCAAACATGAACAGATGTAATTGAATTCCAGATGAAACCTGCCTAGTCTGTATCCTCCAATATCTTGGAACTTCTGCTTGCTCACTGAAGGTAAGTGATCCTGCTTTTCAACTGTTTGAAGAGTTGAAAGTAGAGAATGAGGACAAAGTCTCTGCTACCAGATTTAATAACCTGATTTTAAGTCACAAGTCAGATTTTGGATGATCATGTGGAAAAAGAATCCCTTATGATGACAGCTTGCTTAAGAATGAAATTGGTTACCTCAAGAAGGAATCAGCTAAAAGCAGAAGTTGCAGAACTATCTGTAAAGGGAAAATCTTCATTTCCCAGGCTTAGTCTTGATGGTTTATTCAAAGGCCTTTGACAACTCAGTGACACATTGAGCAACAACATAGCCAATCATGTTGTAATCTGCTGAATTTTTTTCCCAGTGTGCTGTGTGAGCCCAGAAGTTAATTTAGCAGCCCCCAGGTAATTATGGATAAGCATCTTGATCCAATATAACCTTGTCTATGATAGTATGAGCTAAACCATGTGCTACTAATCTATACCTAAAGGATCTAATTTGCCTACCATGCATCTGTTGTTTGCATGGCTCAAAAACTCTCATTCTGTTTTTGTTTTCTATTGTTATGAGAATCATCTGATTCCTTGTTCTGTCAATTGACATTACTATAGATAGGATAAACAGCGTAATGCAGCTAGAGTCCTGAATACAGCAAACTTTTGCTCGTTAAGTCACTGAAGCAGAGCTGAAAATGGAGATCTGACTTTGTCAGGTCTGAACGTTAAAAAGAAGCCCATCATAAGATAGGATAGAAAATACACTAGGGAAAGGTTAAAGGATGCCCTGACAAGCTAGAGCAAGCAGCTTTAAAATTAACTGAGAATTGAGAGTATTTGGGCCAAGAAGTGGTTATTATCAAGCAAGACTTTATTTCCCTGATTTATATAGAGCCACAAGTCTGGGATATATCCTACTGCGGGCTTCAAATCTATATACAAGCTCTTTCTTCTTCACTTTGTGAAATGTTAGCATAGCTATGGGGTCTCCAACTTTTGCTGTTCCCACAGAACTCTTTCTTGGTAGTCATCATATTTGGGCTTGTATCACAGTAGTACATCCACAACATTGCTCACTGGCCCAAAGGTTGTCATCTGTAGTCTACACTACCACCACTTATTCACAAGGCCTGTTGGAACAAGAAGTTGTAGTTGTGTTTCTGTCTCCTGAAGTACAGTGGTTCAGCACTTGAGGCAGTTGCTTTCTTGTCCAGCCACTCCTTATAAAGAGCCAATCATATAATGAAAAAAATCCTAGCCAAAAAATTATGGCAGGAGCCATATTCCACTACTGCAATAGATTTAACACATCCGAATGGTGCTTGGAAATGTGGAGTACAGCTGTTCCCCAGTTAAAATCTGCACAATTTAAATCTTGGTTGGAATTGACAGGCTTATTTCCTGTGTGCTATCATATGTGGATCTTATTTTTACAAATGGCTTCCTAATTTTCCATAATAAAGCTGCTTAAGTAATCTCCTTGCATCTGCTCTGGGAAGTGAAGCTAAGAGAGTTGTGAGGATGTTTTCTAACCATGTTTGATATAAAGCCGGAAAGTAGGATAAGAAGTAGAGAGATTGCTGACTGAGGGTTAAGTATCCCCACTCACTTTTCTGTCCCATTCCCTTGTAAAAAGTTACTTTATATCCTGGATCAGGAAGTATGTCTTCCTCCATCTGCTTTTCACTGTTTGTATATCTCCATTGACTAGCAGCTTTCCCAGAAGTGCATAATCTTTCAAACAACGAGAACAGTGACTATGCCATAGCATTTTTGTGGTAAATTTGTGGACACCCTAGAGGGGACTGGGGTCTGTAAATGGTCCACAGATTAAGGGTTACTTACCTCTGTATTAACTGATCTCTCCAAGTGTCGCATCCCATAGCCTTCTGAGCCCTTTGTGTGTTAAAAACAGCAGTATTCTATTATGTATAGATATGAATCTCAACCCTTTGTCTTTTGGGGTGCTTGGAGATTCAATTTTTTTTACTACCGGTTCTGTGGGCGTGGCAGGGGAAGGATACTGTAAAATCTCTATTCCTACCCCATTCCAGGGGAAGGTTACTGCAAAATCCCCATTTCCATCCAATCAGCTGGGACTCGGGAGGCAGAGAATAGATGGGGTGGGGCCAGTCAGAGGTGGTATTTACCGGTTCTCCGAACTACTCAAAATTTCCACTCCCAGTTCTCCAGAACTGGTCAGAACCTGCTGAATACCACCTCTGCTTGCTGCCTTTTCCATTGGAGTTCATGATGTACTACGATGTGTTGTGGATTTTGTATAGCATACAATGGCTCCTTGGGTTATAGTTCCTTTCTATGTGGGTCCTTTCTACATTCACCCCCACAATCCCAGATGGTGATGTTCATAGAAATACAGACTTGGAGGGTACATTAGAGGTCATTTAGTCTAAACCCCTGCAAGTGATACAAACCTATATTCTCTTTGGCTTTTCTTAGCAAAGTTACTTTGTTTTCAGTAGTTTCTCCACCAGGTTGATACCTGATTTTCGGTTCCTTTTCTATAAGTCTTTTACAATACCAGGCTCAGACATGTTAGAATGGATCCAATATGCTACGGAATACATTTCTGTCCTTTATTTCCTTTTTCCTGGATCTTTATTATTGTTGTTGTTGTGCAGATGCTTTTGAAGAATACTCAGCAGGCGCTGGCAAAAAATCAGAAGGAATCTGGTAACACCTTTTCCAATTAACAAATGTTATTAAAAAGCACAAACATAAGGCATAAAATGATTTGCATAACACAAAGTGAGTGGCAGTTCACAAAAGCTTATGCCTTTTAATAAAACCTGTTAGTTGAAAAAGATGCTGCTAGTCTCCTGATTTTTTGCCACCATCAGCTCACACAGTGCTCCTCCTCTAATGTCAGCAGATGCTGAGAATTTAGGGTCAATTCAAAATTTATCTATTTAGGGTCAATTTACAATTTATCACAAAATTTATCTCCAAATACAGGTTGTCCTCAACTTATAACCATAATTGAGCCAAAACCTATGTTGCTAAGTGAGACATGAGTTTTCCCCATTTTACCACCTTTCTTGCCAAAGTTGTTAAGTGAATCACTGGAGTTGTTAAATTAGTAATATGTTTGTAAAGCGAATCTGGCTTCCCCATTGACTTTGCATGTCAGAAGGATCACAAAAGGGGATCTTATGATCCCGGGACACTGCGACCGTCATAAATATGAACCAGTTGCCAAGCAGCCAAACTTTGATCATGTGATTATGGGGATGCTACAGCAGTTGTACGTGTGAAAAATGGTCGTAAGTCACTTTTTTCAGTGCTGTTGTAATTCTGAACGGCCACTTAATGAACTGTTATAAGTTGAGGACTACCTGTACGGTAGTTCACAAATAAGAGAGAGGACACCCTGCAATAAAAATATAGAGCAAGTGGTGGTGGGTGTGATTAAAATTCCAAATAGCCATGCATTGAGCAACCCATCATTTTATCTACACAACCCCATGAAGTAGAACAAGAGACAGAATTATTAGACTACCTTTGGTTCACACAACAACACATTCATCTATGCTAAAAATAAGGCTGGCTAGTTCGTGGTTTAGCTTGTTCTGGCAATACAACCATTGAGCCTTACCACAGACTGAATTGACCGTGTCTCTGCTAATGTACAAATGCTTCTTGTCTATTGCTTGGCAGCAAAACCCCGATAAAGATCTTCTCATGTTCCCTATCTCCTTATCTTCTTATGTTAATAATTTCATTGCTTGTATACGATTTATATTGTTTACTTAGTATCCTAGTATGATTTACATTGATTGCTTATTTAGTATCTATGGCTATCACTAAGTGTATCTAATGTTTTATGATGAATGTATTTTTACAATGACTATGATAATGATCTATCACTATTGTTGTACATACACTGAAAGCGTCTGCACTGGAGACAAATTCTGTGTGTGTCTAATCACACTTGGCCAATAGAGAATTCTAATTCTAATTCTAATTCTAATTCTAATTCTAATTCTAATTCTAATTCTAATTCTAATTCTAATTCTAATTCTAATTCTAATTCTAATTCTAATTCTAATTCTAATTCTAATTCTAATTCTAATTCTAATTCTAATTCTATGTCAGCTTTGGAAGCCATATTAGGCCAGAAGTTTCAATGCTGCCACCTTCTCGTGTGGGAAAATAGGAGGGGGGATTAAGGAGAGGGGTTGTTAGTAGACATAATAGCATTCTTCCTGTCGGTCAAGGTCAGGGCGATCCAGCATCTGGAGAAGGAGTGGTCAGGGGGTTGGATCGAGATGGAACGGACGTTGATTGGAGCATGTGATCGACTGGGGAGAAAGGGGATGGTTTTGGGAGCTTTGACTTACTGAAGGAAAACACGGACTTTTCAGATTTGGGTTTTCCCAGATATGCCAGTTTGCCTATTCTAGTAAAGAGAACTTTGGAAAAATGTCTGCTTCCGCGTCTTTACTTGGAGTTGGGGTTTTTCTGGAACGCTGACATTCTAATTCGCTGCAAAGCCCTGGAAATTCAGCTTCCTCGCCACTCTGTGATCAATAATTTTTTCCTTCTTACACTTCAACTACCTAGAAGGCTCCAATGTGTGTGTGTGTGTGTGTGTGTGTGTGTGTGTGTGTGTGTGTTTTGCATTAGATAGACTATCCAGTGCTCACCTTGGCTTAGAGAAAAACCCTGTCAAAACACAGCTTTACTGACTTGCTATTGGGATTTGCTGGGGCAGCATGCCACACAGGTTTGCTAGAATAGCACACGGTGAACTGAAGGTTTCTTGCTGTCATCCTTCCTTTTATAGTTTGGAAGAGGTGGGAGTAAACTCGGGGGTCTGGCGAGTTTGAAACTGAAAGCCTGACAGCTTATTGGCTCACCTTCTCAGAGCACAGCTACTGGGTAGCTTTGACAGAGCAATAATTGGCTCTAAGTGCCCGCAGCAAGTTTCAGGCCCACATTAGTTTTTGATACCTGAAGACAAAGGAAGGGAATAACCTCCCAGCTGGAATTGGAAATTATTTGCAAAGGGGAGAGGTGGGGTGGCAGGCAATGCCAATGGCTCTGAAACATTTTTTTTAATCCCACCTTTTTTTACATATAACTTTTTAAATATACTTTTTAATATACTGTATATATTTTTCATACCTTTTTTATAGATAATTCAAGATGGCATACGTAACTTACACTCTTTTCTCCTTTTTTTTCCCCCACAGCAACCCTGTGAGGTGAATTGGGCTGAGAGCAAGAGGCTGGCCCAAAGTCACCAAGATGGCGTTCATGCCTAAGGCAGGACTAGAACTGACATCTGCCACAAGATCAAATTGGCTCTAAGTTTTTGATTCTGGGCCAGCCTAAAACAATGGACACATGTGTATGACTTCCCCATTAATAAAGCTGAGGATTTCATTGGCATCTGGATTGAGCAAATATAAATACACAACTTATTTTAATCTCTTTCTAATTTATATATCACAAAGATTCTCAAACTTAATTCAGCAACCGCCACTGGGGGCTTGCATAGGCAAACTGACAAAGCCCAGAACAAATTTTGACAGTGCCCCCCACCCCGGTTATCTGAGCAAGGCTGATTCATTCTGTCTGTCTGTCTTTCCTTCCTTCCTTCCTTCCTTCCTTCCTTCCTTCCTTCCTTCCTTCCTTCCTTCCTCCCTCCCTCCCTCCCTCCCTCCCTCCCTCCCTCCCATCCATCCATCCATCCATCCATCCATCCATCCATCTATCCATCCATCATCAATGTAATGATACTGGTGGTAACAAAAAATTATTAGGGCACTGGAGGCTAAAACATAAAGAACAGTTGCTGGAATTGGGTATATCTAGTTTAATGAAAAGAAGGACTAGGGTTGACATGCTAACAGGATTCCAATATCTCAGGGGCTGCCACAAAGAAGAGGGAGTCAAGCTATTCTCCAAAGCACCCGCAGGCAGAACAAGAAGCAATGAATGGAAACTAATCAAGGAGAGAAGCAACCTAGAACTAAGGAGAAATTTCCTGACAGAACAATTAATGGAACGACTTGCTTCCCGAAGTTGTGGGTGCTCCAACACTGGAGATTTTTTAGGAAGAGATCGGACAACAATTTGTCTGAAATGGCACAGGGTTTCCTGCTTGAGCAGGTGGTTAGACTAGAAGACTTCTCAGGCCCCTTCCAACTCTGTTATGTTGTCATCCATCCATCCATCCACATTGTATGTTATAGGAACACAGTAATTACGATTTGTTAATTAGAATTGAGGTGTTACCGTGTTGTGTGAGGTCAGTCAATGACTTTCATGGTTGGGTAGGTTTGGAATTCCATTTTTGCTACTGCTAATTTGGAACTCTAGCCCAGTGGTCCCCATCTTTTCTGGCTCTATGGATTGGCAGTGGTGGCGGGGGGAGGGGTTGGTTTCTTGTGTGCAATCTAATCCCGCTCTTGTGCAAATGAAGTTTCCCGCACTCACCCGCACTTGTGCAACCTGGTTCCCAACGAGCTGTGGAGTGATACTGGTCCATGGACTGGGGGTTGGGGACCCCTGCTCTAGCCGCTATGGGGAACTCATTCTAACAAAACATGAAGAATCACAATATTATTTTGGGAGGACTAGTATATTCTGATTAGAATGTATTTTCATTGAAAATCAGCAAGGTCCTGAGGAGGAAAAGGAGAGGACTACTAATATTTTGCAATGATGTGCATAGCAAACTTCAGCCAAACATGCATGAATTAAGCTAATGAGCTGTCTGGATTACTGTAGTTCAATGGGTTCATCCTAAAATAAACAGTGTAATGAACAGAGGTGAAGAGACACTCTCAAGCTAACCAAAAAAGGCCCAAGGGAGACCACAAAAGTTGTTAACTTTCACCTCTGATTTGCACTGTTTGTCTTATAATTAATTGTTATAACCTTAAGGGAGAAAGAAAATCCCCCAACAACCCCCACCGTTCTGCAAGCATATAGCTGAAGTATTTTTTTCTCTGTATGAGTCACTGACCCCAAACAGTGATATAACCTCAGCCTTTATTATTCGGTATGATTATGCATTTCAGAATTTACTTTCTGTCAGAGGTTCAGGCAGCCCTGCCTAGTCCAGAATCATGAAGGTGAAAGACAGGCTGGGAAAAATAATTTTTCACTGTGAATCACCAGCTTGGCATAACTTACTTTTCAGACTTTAAATATCCCATGATCTTCAGCCTTTCGGCATTTTCACAGTTCTTGAAACTGGGAAATAAAATCGCCCAGGCTGGTATTGCTTGTCTTGGAGGCACAAATCTAGGCAGTCAGTTCATTAGTGAAAGAAAGAAAGAAAGAAAAAAGATAATACAGTATCTTTAGCTCCAGGCTGGCTGGAGAGTTGGACTACAACTTCTTGTCTCCTGACTATTTAGATGGTCTGATTGGAGATGATAGAGGTTGAAAGAGGGCATCTGGTTGTAGACAATTGAATACTAGTTTTGGATTAAGTATGGCTGTCTAAACCTGGTGTGTACCTTTCAGATTATGATACAAAGCCTTGCAATAGATAAATGGAATAATATGAAGGGTAATGAAAAAATGGTTCATTCAACAGTTCCAAGTGCTGGAAGGACGGGAATATATAAACATATTTTTATGTAATAATTCAGACAACTCGTCACTTTTTATATGGGCACTGCAATCATGGATTTGGGATGCTTACAGTATCTAACCCATAACAGTTGGTTTGATGAAAGAAACTCACAAAGGCTATTAGCATCACTAGCTATAAAATATCTGGTACAAAATACAGAACTGTAAATTAGGATCCTCTCATTTGAAGAGCTTCTTGAAAGATGGAGTATATGGCAATCCTAGAGTGGTTGGTTATACTCTTCCAAAAAAGTGAGAACACATCATCATTCTTCCCCCCCCCCCAAAAAATGAGAGGGGATATGTGTATCCATACTTGAATTTATATGAATGGATATAATTGTCGTTTTATTCAAAGTACCATTCTGCCAGCTGACAAAGGAGGAGCAATAACGAAATGGGATCACCACCATGATTACTGAATTTTGTGAATACATTTATGAATTTTGAGTCCCCCTCATCTAGGGTAATATATGTCTTGCTGGGCCTAGTGATGCGCCTTTCCTAGCCTGTGAGAGGAGACCATGTGTCACATTCAGCACTTGCCATTTGAGATGGCTGCTCAACCTATCTAAGGATAAGGATGTTGGTTGCAAGAAAACTGAAGAGGCTTTAGATATTCATTAATCCAACAGAGTAGCTGTTCCTGGTAAGAATAGAATAGAAAGCTCAGAGGCAGACCTATGCTGCTGCGAAGAATCAGAAGTTCAAATATCTTGTTAATAATTGCTTTATAGATCAAGTTCCTTTCCTTATTCCCAGAAGCTGGGCATATTCCAGCCTCAGGAATTCATTTTTGGTTACTCTCCTTTCATTCCCCTTGGCGAATGATAGGTTTCTGTGTTTTAAAGGAGAACTTGAAACTTCACACAGATGTATATTTCTAAAGACACTCCTAATTTTGATGCAGGGAACATCTACCGTTCTGAGGAAAGGAGGAAAATATTTTCTGTTTTGCTGTGGCATGTACTTGTGGCTGATCTTATAATGCTAGAAGATATATAGAATTGGGGGCAGGGGGTTTCATTGTTTAGGTTGGTGCCCTTTTAGATTTGTTCTTAAATGCATCTGATGGCAGGTTTTTCACTTTGCAGTTATCCATGGCATTGGTGGATGTATGCTTGTTCATCCACATCAGTGGTGGGTTTCAAATTTTTTTACTACCGGTTCTGTGGGTGTGGCTTGGTGGACCCAGCATGACTTGGTGGGTGTGGCTTGGTGGGCGTGGAGGGAAGGATACTGTAAAATCTCCAATTCCTCCCCAATCCAGGGGAAGGTTATTGCAAAATCCTCATTTCCTCCTGATCAGCTGGGACTTGGGAGGCAGAGAATAGATGGGGGTGGGGCCAGTCAGAATTTTTATTACCGGTTCTCCGAACTACTCAAAATTTCCGCTACTGGTTCTCCAGAACTGGTCAGAACCTGCTGAAACCCACCTCTGATCCACATATTGAAAACAGGACAACACTGCTTGGTTTTCAGTTTGATTTGCCATTTTGAACAGGTAAGGGATGGCCATTTACATTTTACAGAGGACATTTCTGTTTGGAGGATTGTTATGCTCTAATCTGATTAAAGATATAGCACTCTAAAAAGATGAAGAAGGCAGACCAGGCTCCTGAAGTGCCTATGATGCATGACGGTCGACTGGTTATAGTATGGTGACCTCTGTCATTACTTAAATTATAGTTATTATTTCTACATGTGCAGCTGTGCATTTAAATTATCCTGTCTCATGTAATATATTTTCCTGAGTGATACCATCCAACACCCGTGTGAGGTCAGGAGAGAAACAAAACATATTCTGCTACAATTTTACCATTTTGTTCCTAGTGAATCTTGTGTGTATTCTTAGTTTGAAAGTTGTCCACTTTGGGAATAAGGCCAATCTGCTCATGTCAAGTTCTCCTACTATTTTTAATAGTTTAAAAAGGAGGCAAGGAAAGGCAGCCCTTCTCAGGTGAGCCTTCAAGTAAGCCTGCCAAACAATTCTTATCTAGCACATCTTTAGATACTAAGATAAATTTAGTTAGGGGCCAGTGTGCCTACCGCTTTAATTTTTCTTGCGCTGATTCAATTTCCTTTGATGTTGATGATACTGTCCCTATGCTCACTAGTTACAGGTTAAGGAAATCCTATTCAGTCTGTGAAGTTTTAAAATGGAAAGCAATTTTGTAAGGCTGCAATTGGAACTAAACAATTAATGAACGGAGCATCTCCTCACCTGATGTTTGTTAAATAACAACCATCCAGAGTTATTTCTTGTCCCAGCACTGAAAGTAAAATGAAATAGCTAGTTCGTTTCCCGGTAGACATTGATTTTCTCTTAAAAGTGGAAGTGAGGATGAGCATCATTTTAGGGTAAGGAAGGCAACAGAAGGCCAGGGATGGTAGCAAGCAGGAATGAAAGCACTAGCAGTTGCTGTGAAACTAGTGGGAGAAGTCAGGGTAAGGTGGTATAGTGGGAGAAGTCAGGGTAAGGTTGTATAGTGGAGGGATGGAGTGGGACGAGATCAGCAGGTGACATGCTACTAATGACTCCTGGTTCTATAATACAGATGAAGAAATCATTAGCCATGCTCCTTACATGCAAGTACAGGTAGTCCTCAACTTACGACCACAACTGAGTCCAAAATTTATGTTGCTAAATGAGAAATTTGTTAAATGACCGTTGCCCCATTTTATCACTTTTCTTGCCACGTTTGTTAAGTGAATCACTCCAATTCTTAAATTAGTAACACGATTGTTAAATGTATCTGGCTTCCCCATTGACTTTGCTCGTCAGAAGTTTGCAAAAGGGGATCACATGATCCTGAGACACTGCAAACTGTCATAAATATGAACCAGTTGTCAAGCATCCAAATGTAAATCACGTGCCCATGGGGATGCTACAATGGTCATAAGTGTGAAAAATGGTCATAAGTGTGAAAAACGGTCATAAGTGACTTTTTTTTCAATTGTAACTTCTAACGGTCACTAAACAAGGACTACCTGTATACACAAGAAAGCCCGAGCATGGCCAAAGCAACAGCTACAGTATTGTAAAAGAGTTCTGGATGTATATGGCATACCAAGTAGGTATGAGAAAAAAGCTTCAAGCCTCCATCTCAGCATGTGAATTGGGGTCTATCAACAGACCGACTAATCTGGCTTAAAGCAATTTTTTTTGGTGAGATTCTGCTAGGCAGTTTAGAGGTTTTATTACACCTAAACTAGAGGAAATTGAGAGATTGATTTACTCCCCTCCCCCAAGGATTTAACATCAACCCAATGAAGTATATGCTCTCTAATGCTTGCTGCCTGATAAGTTTTATTTGTGCCAAAAGCAGCACACACACAGAGACCGACTGTTGAATATTTGTTGAGCCTGGATGATATTTAGTTCATATTTTTCCTTTGGGTAGAAAATAAATATGTGGCACATGTATGAGTGAGTTAGCTCAAACACATCAAGGGAACTCATTGCCTTCTGCACTTAATCCCATTTCAGCCTAAGAAGACAAAGCCTCTTTAGCATCGGCACTGAGATTTACATGTTTTTTTTTATTGGTATTTCCCATGGATGATTGTAAATCTTTAAGTGCAAATTGTTTTGTTTATAACATCATTATCCCAATGGGCTATAAATCTCACCTCCGAAGGAAGATGAAATCTAACAAGACTTCTTGTATCCCCTTTTTCTTATATTTTGGATAATAATCATTAAAGGATCTTAGAGTATCATGGGGAGGGTGCAATTCTTTCAGCTTGACCCCTAGCAATGGTTGTAGATATTTTGAGAACAGAGATCAAGATTCTGACTCTGAATGTCAATTTCAATCATTGTCACATATAATTCTGCCTTGTTCTGCCAGGGTTGATGAGGAAATGCATTTTTTATATGTTGGGGGCATGGTCGCTCATAGAAACAGAAATTTAATTTTGGACAAATGCAGTACTCCTGCTAAAACCTCTTACGTCAAAATATTCCATGAATGCCATAGTAGCAATAGTAGAATATTTTTTTTCAGAACCATCATAAGTACAGGAATATATAGGATAGCAGAGAAAGAAATATTCCTCTTTTCTGAAGTAAAAAAGCTCTAAATTATATAGAATGAAGGGGAAAACTATTCTTCTTGCTAAGACTGAAACTGAGAAGACCAGTATTCTAATAATTACTATTAAAATACTGATTTTATTAGAACAATTCCCATTTTCTGTAATGAGAAGAAACAAAATTCTCATTATGCCTGGTAAACCTTTAGTTACAAAAAAACCCTCCCCCCCAACCGACTAATCTATTGTTTCCCAATCTTGGCGATTTCCAGATGTGTAGACTTCAAACCCCAGATCTCCATAGTCAACATGACTATTGATAAGAATTCTGGGAATTGAGGTGCATACCAGGGGTGGGTTCTAACCGGCTTTACTACCGGTTCTCTTTGGTCGCGCGCTTTGTGCGCGATCGCCTCTTTGGTCGCGCGCTTTGCACATGATCGCCATGCGTATGCGAGCAAAGTGAGCATGTGTGCCAAACTTACGCTTTGTGCAAGCGCGTTGCGAATCTGCCCAGCTGATGTGCGGCAATCCGCTCTGCCAACCTCTCAGCTGGGCGAAAAAAGAAGAAATATAAGGTCGGAATAACGCGGGGGCGGGCAGGAGGGCAGAAAGAGAACCGGTTCGGTGATGTAATAGCGTCACCGCTACCGGCTCGCCCGAACTGGGCCGTACCGGAAGCAACCCACCACTGGTGCATACATCTGGAAGTTACCAAGGTTGCTAATCAGCTTTATGATAGTTCTGGATTGGACCAGCTCTTTGGATTACTCAGATTGACGCATAGTTCTGATGAGAAAATATAGGATTGGTTCAATCAGTGGGATTTTGATAATGTTCAGATAGGCTGATGCAGAGTCTTAGATGGTGAGCAAGACTTAGCAGAGAAATTAGTACATCAGATGTACCAGAGAAATGGGACAATGAAGCATGGGCACCTGAGGCCAGTGGTAGGTTTCAAAATTTTTTACTACCGGTTCTATGGGTGTAGCTTGGTGGGTATGGCATGGCTTGGTGGGCATGGCTTGGTGGGCATGGCAGGGGAAGGATACTGTAAAATCTCCATTCCTACCCCACTCCAGGGGAAGGATACTGTAAAATCTCCATTCCCTCCCCACTCCAGGGGAAGGTTATTACAAAATCCCTATTTCCTCCTGATCAGTTGGGACTCAGGAGGCAGAGAATAGATGGGGGCGGGGCCAGTCAGAGGTGGTATTTACTGGTTCTTCGAACTACTCAAAATTTCCGCTACCGGTTCTCCAGAACTGGTCAGAACCTGCTGAAACCCACCTCTACTTGAGACCCTATTTCAAAATCCCCTTCAGATCTGTATATCCTCATTGCCCTGATTAGAAGATATATGTGTAGAAATAAAAAAGTAAAATCTTTAGATCAGACCTGGTGAGGTCATAGAATTTGTATAGTTTTTTTGGCAACAGTACAAAGGGGTTTTGCCATTTTCTTCCATATATATATATATATATATATATATAACTATTCAGTCTAGCCTGTAACCCTGATATCTTCTGATAGTCTGTCAAACAGACCTGATTCTACTTAACTTTCAAACTCAAGGATGACCAGGTGCTGCCACCTGCTGAGGATGTGTGGACATATTGGGGAATAGGCACCAACATTTGCAACCGGAGGAAATCCTTAGGGATGGGGCAGAATTTCTATAGAGCACTTAAAAATGTGGTTCCATCTCCCAGCCTTCAGTACTATTACGAATAAGAACTGTGCATATGAACAGCTTTTTTTTTAAAAAAAGATTTTCTTTGGTAGCATAAAGAAAACAAGCTATTGTGAATATACCACCCAGAGGGTTAGTTGGATCTTTAGACGAAGAATCAAATCAGGGAGAAAATATTATAATAATGGATGGGTTCAATTAGCCTCCTGTACAGCAGCTAAATTTGCATATCATGATGAAGAGTTAAATTTCTGTATATCATAAATGACCACAGGGGATGTGATTCTGGATTAATCCTAAATGAAAACAAAGATCTAGCATGAGAGGTGTTATTAAATCAGAAAGAAACAATGGCTATAATGCTATCAGCTTTAATTTATATATAAGAGGAAAATTGCCTACAAAGGCCAACAGAGTCAGATATTATTTAGAAAGAGGAAATTCTTTAAAAAGTGGCAGAACAGAAAATGGAAAATTGGAAAGTCAAGAGGATCACATCTCCAGAATGTTTTTTAAAGCTACAGTAAAAAAAAAACCTCAAATAAAATATAGATTGTGTATCTGAAAAGTCCAAGAGGTCACCAGTATTGTTAACAAATACGGTGAAAGAATCTAATAGAGGTGGAAAAAACAAAGTTTCCTTGAAGAAATTGTTTCTAAATGAGAAGAAAACATCAAAGAACACACATTTAAGGATTATAAAAGGCGCACACTTTTAAGGAAGAAAAAAAAAAGAAGGAATATAGTAAAGGGTGCCAGAAATGATTTTGAGGAGTATGTTATTAACAATAGTGGCTAATAATGAAATATTGTATACATATTAGAAGCAAGAAAATGGCTAGAAAGGGGTGCATTGTTGGCAACGATCTGAGGCCTAAATGAAATTTTAGAAACTGCAGAGAAGATGAATGACTTCTTTACATTCCCCTGCACTATGTAACATATGCATATCTTACTCTGTACTAGTATTTGCAAAAGCTGAACCCAAGGATCTGAAGCAAATATTAGTAAGCAGGAGATAAAGCCCCAGGCTTTATTAACATAGTTTTAGTTTAAATTTGTCTGTAATCTCTACTTCTTCCATATAAACTTTTTTTCCTCTTGCATAATATTCTAATAGGGACTTCTTTAACTACAATCATATCTGTATTAGCAATCCTCAATTTAGTATTAAACTGCTGCTGTAAGAATTGGTCTCTGGTTTTCTTTCTGACAAAGTGCCCAAGGACATCCCTTGGAACATTTTTTAATTTTGCAAATCATGTATTGATACTATATAAACCAGTGGTGAAATGTAAAATTTGTTTCGGGGGCATGGCTTGGTGGGGGAGGGGGTAATATGACTGGGTGGGTGTGGCCAACTTTTTAAGAAAAACTTTTAAAAGCATTTTTTCTACAACCTCTTCGGCCGAAGAGGTTGTAGAAAAAATGCTTTTAAAAGCCTCTGACGATCCCAGCTGAGCCGCACGATCATCAGAGGCTTTTTTTTTTTACTTTTAAAAGCATTTTTTGAGCTGAAGAGGTTGTAGTAGAGGTTGTAGAGGTTGCTCAGATGGGCAAGGGGGAGGGTGGGGCATAGGGATTTTTGCTACCGGTTATCCGAACCATCCACTGCCATCGCTACCAGATCGGACAATCCAATCCGAACTCGGAGCATTTCACTCTTGATATAAACCTTATCATTCTCTGTCTCAATGTCAGGTTCATCCCAATCCAAGACCTTAGGTTAGGGATGTAAAACTCATTTCTCCGGTATCTGTCCCATGGTTTTTTGGAATTGCTCTAAATCAGGGGTGTCAAACTGAAATCAGGGGTGTCAAACTGTGGGCCAGATCTGGCCCAAGGGGTGCTTAGATGTGGCCTGCGGGGCTGCCCTGGAAACAGCAAAGGACTGGCCCATGGTGCCTCTGCCAGCTGAAAACAGAGCTCATGAGCCCATTTTCGCTGGCAGAGTGCTTGGGCCATCACAGATGCCCCTCTGACACGAGTGACATCAAGCTGGCCACGCCCACCCTGCCCACACACCCCCAAGGTTAAACACAACCCTGATGCGGCCCTCAATGAAATCAAGTTTGACACCCCTGCTCTAATCTTTTTCCATCTCTCTATTTATAGTTTCTTTGTTTCCAAACTTTTCACTTTGTCGTTAATTTGTGTTACATCTTCATCCAATTGTCCTAAAGTTTCTTCAATCTTCTTAACTACTTCTTTCATACCCTTTTTATCCTTGTAAATCTTTCTTCCATTTCCTGTTTAAAAGCATTCAAATTATTGGCAACTGTTGCCATCATCTTCGTTCCAAATTCCTCGAACATTTTCTGCACTAAATCTGATGTAAAGTCATGTGGGTTTTAATGAACCTTTTCTTCCTTCTTCTATTTTGGTTGCCAATATGGTAAAGTGAAAGTATGTCAAATACTGCTAGAGTGAAAGTACAAAGCAAACTTCTCATTTTTTTCTGTTTTGCTTTTCTCTATCTTTAGTCCCAAATGGGTCTCTGTAGTCTTCTGCCAACCTAGCAGTTTGAAAGCCCATAAAAAATACAAATTGAAAAATAGGGACCACCTTTGGTGGGAAGGTAACAGCGTTCCGTGCACCTTTGGCGTTTAGTCATGCCAGCCACATGACCATGGAGACGTCTTCGGACAGTGCTGGCTCTTCAGCTTTGAAACGGAGATGAGCACTGTCCCCCTAGAGTTGGGAACGACTAGCACATATGTGCGAGGGGAACCTTTACCTTTACCTTTACCTTTAGCCACAATCACACAGTCTAGCTCATATTGCCCTTATCTTTTTATTTTATAAAATCCATCTCTGATCTAGTTTCCTTAATAATAAACAATCAGCATTCCCACAAAGATCCAGTCTGTCTAATTAATGTTACTATTTTCACAAGCCATTTTTGCCAGAATTTTTTTTCTGCTTTCAAAAATTACAGTCCCCCTTATCCATTTAAAACTTTATTGAATCATAATATTAGTTATTCACAAGAGGAGAGTAGAAAAAGAGAGCATTTTGAAATGTACAATACTTATATTTTCTGCAAAAAGTTTGGAAACCTGGGTTTTCTTCTGGATTCTTTTTTTCTTAACTTTTGCCTCACTCCCCCCCTCTTCCTTCCTTCCTTCCTTCCTTCCTTCCTTCCTTCCTTCCTTCCTTCCTTCCTTTCTTCCTTCCTTCCTCCTTCCCTCCCACCCTCCCTGTTATTTCTTTATGTTTTGTAAAACTTTAGTACAAAATTTACAAAAAAAACCTTTCTTGAATCATAATCATGTTAAGTTTTTTGTTTTTAAATTAAAATCCTTTAATATTTTTTTCTTTTGTTAATTTTGTTTTTCTCGTTAATCCCAAAAAGAAGGCAACACACTGAGTATTTTTCTTCTTCCTTCCAATTGTCAATTAATTATATCCAAAGGTATTTAAGAAAGTGAGATTTTTGCCACCCATGGATCCGTACAGGCTACACAATAGTTTTGGGCAGGTTGATTACCCCTTGGTCCCCAAGCAGAATCAACTCACAATTCACCATAAAAAAAATTCAGTTCCTGTGGTCTCCTCGTGAGGAGCAGCTACCCAGACTGCAAGTAGGTCATCCTCTATTTCTGCTTGCTCTAGAGCAATTTTTATCAGCCAGAATCTGTATCCTGGCCACTGATTTCACCATGATGTTACCCTGTTCACGGAGCTGCCCTCAGGGATGTCTAACTCACTATAGATCCTCTCCGGAAGCCTAGTTTTTTGAGGGTTGCCATGGATGCTTGTTTGATCATTGTTGAAATAGAATGTAGCAATAGCTAAGCCTTTGGTTTCATTCTAATATGTTATCTATCATATTTGTATTTGACAATTTATTGCAAATAAAGGCTGAGTATTTATTCACCAGCAGGACACGGTGGCTCAGTGGCTAAGATGCTGAGCTTGTCGATCGAAAGTTGAGCAGTTCGAATCCCTAGTGCCGCGTAACGGGGTTCGCTCCCATTACTTGTCCCAGCTTCTGCCAACCTAGTAGTTTGAAAGCCCATAAAAAATGCAAGTAGAAAAATAGGGACCACCTTTGGTGGGAAGGTAACAGCGTTCCATGCACCTTTAGTGTTTAGTCATGCCGGCCACATGACCACGGAGACGTCTTCGGACAGCGCTGGCTCTTCGGCTTTGAAATGGAGATGAGCACCGCCCCCCTAGAGTTGGGAACGACTAGCACATATGTGCGAGGGGAACCTTTACCTTTACCTTTTTATTTATTCATCCCACTTTCTGGAATTTGTGGGTTTTCTGAAGAGTTTTTCCTGTGGCATAATTTCCCTAGCTATAGAAAGTATCTAGATGCAGAGTTCATTTGAACTGCACGCAATGGGCTGATTCTTGATGATTTATTCAAAAAGGGGTGGGAGATAGTGAATAAACATGAAATAAAAGAAGTTGGTTCTGAAGTGTCAGTATAATAAAATGTCCTTTAGGGAGTTCTAATGAGCCTAGCCAAGCACAGCTGGAGGGGAGTGTTAAATAAGGAGAGATCTACATGCAACCAAAGGAATCTGACATGAAACAGAACTATGCTAGCTTTCATGCTGACACAAATGCTGCCAAGCCATACTGTGCTGCATCTTTTGGCTAGGCTGCTAATTATATTTAGCAATATTTTTAAAGGTTGCTGCTGAAATTGCAGCTTTAGTTGGAGAGAGCCTGCAAAACTATATGTGGTTTAAAGGATTCCTCTCACCTCAACTTTGGATGAATTCAGAAATACATGTTGTCTTTCTGAGAAGGAGCTTTTTGATTTATGTGTCACATAAATTAACGTGCCAAGGCTTTTATCCACTGGATCCCAGTTGGTTAGCAGCATTTGCACTTCTAACTCTAAGACTATAACAATTCTTCAACATTTTTAGTATACTTCATTTTTTGTGTCCTCCTGATTCAGGTTTCATTCCCCCAAACCTATTAGGACAGGGATTCCTTGTAAGATAGAAGAGGAAAAAGGCTTCAAAAACCGATTAGCTCTTCTTGGTATTGGCTTCCTTTCTCCCTTATGAAGGGAACACATTTGATTATTTAAAACAAACATTTGGGCAGTAAGTGAGAAAGTATTTGTCATTTTTTGATCAAATTTAGGAGGACTGTAACAAAAATATTGGGATTCCCCACATTGGGTTGGCTTACTATAAATCAGACTCCTTGAGATAATTGGATCTCAAGCTAAATATACTCAGATGTATATATACTATATGCAATATACAATATACTAAACCATTTTTTCCAGCCTTTAGGTCAGTGCTGTCTCCTGGCAATAGCCTGGGCAAGTCCCTGCAGTTTTCTTGACAAGAGTTTGGAAGTGGTTTGCCATTACCTCCTTCCTAGGACTGAGAGAAAGTGACTGGCCTCACCCAGCTGGCTTTGTGTCCTAGGTGGGACTAGAATGCATAGTTTCTCCAAACTTCTCCAAATTTCAACCTATTCTCTAAAGCCCCTGAGGGCAGGACAAGAAGCAATGGGTGGAAACTAATCAAGGAGAGAAGCAACCTAGAACTAAAGAGAAATTTCCTGTCAGAACAATTAATCAGTGGAACAACTTGCCTCCAGAAGTTGTAAATGCTCCAGTACTGGAAGTTTTTAAGAAGAGATTGGACAACTATTTGTCTGAAATGGTATAGGGCAGTGATGGCTAATCTTTTTGCCATCGCGTGCCAGGAAAGGTTTAGTGGGGGAGATTCGCACGTGAGCGTGCCCACACCCATAATTCTATGCACCCCACCCTGCGCATGCATGCACGATCCCCCTCCCCCTGCTCCTGACACACGATGTCCCGGTAGGCCCGTTTTTCTGTCTCACCTGGCTCCAGATCCTCTCTATGCATCTGGGGAGGGCCAAAACAGCCTTCCCCACCCCACCCACAGGCCCTCCGGGGCAGGGAACAGCCTGTTTCCCTACTTTTGGTGGGCCCAGAAGGCCCAAAAATTAGCTGGCTGGCACGTGCATGCGCGCCCTAGCTGAGCTGGCGTGCCACCTGTGGCACGCGTACCATAGGTTTGCCATCACGGGTATAGGGTTTCCTGCCAGAGCAGGGGGTGGACTAGAAGATCTCCAAGGTCCCTTCTAACTGTTGTCCGGTTATTCTGTTTTCTGGTTTTTAGCTTGATGCCTTAATTATTGCACCAAACTGGCTTTAGACTAGTTTAGAAATGGTAAACTTTCTTGGTGAAGTCTATGTTAGATTGCTCAAAATGTGACAGAGTACACATTCCAGCAGTGATTTTGGCAAGTTCAGGATTAGGCCTATTGAGGTAAGTGTGGGTAAAGAGAATGTCTGGATACATGCATGCAAAGAGAGAAAAGTATGGAGAGCAAGACAAACAAAACATTAATACAATTGAACGTGTCCAGAAATATTTCACAAGAAGAGTCCTCCACTCCTCTGCTCGCAACAAAATACCTTATGCCACCAGACTTGAAATTCTGGACTTAGAAAACTACTCCGCCTTTGGCATGACCTAAGTGTAGCTCATAAAATTATCTGCTACAATGTCCTACCTGTCAATGACTACTTCAGCTTCAACCGCAACAATACACAAACACACAATAGATACAAACTTAAAGTGAACCGCTCCAAACTCGATTGCAGAAAATGTGACTTCAGCAACAGAGTGGTCAATGCCTGGAATGCACTACCAGACTCTGTGGTTTCTTCCCAAACCCTCCAAAATTTTAACCTAAGACTGTCTACTGTTGTCCTCACCTCATTCCTAAGAGGTCTGTAAGGGGCGTGCATAAGAGCACCAGCATGCCTACCGTCCCTGTCCTAATGTTTCCTCTGTTTGTATCTATTTTATGTATCCAATCCATGTTTATACTTATTACCTACGTTCTTTACAAATAAATAAAAATAAATAAAATAAAAATAAGCACAGTTTTGAAAATGGTTATGGTACTGTGATTTTAATGCTGCGTGTGTCAAATGTCCTTGGTTCCTCCTTATCTGGATTTTGCTGCTCAACTCCTGATTGCCTTCCGTTATCTCAGCAGTCTTGTCCCCGATCTGGCCCTGTCTCACCAGCAGTCCACACATGCTGATCTCAACAGGATCTTTTCATAGATTAAAGACGGAAAGAAGCCCAAGCAAAAACACTGTAGTCATAGGTCAAACTTGTGCTGTTAGAACTGATGTACTCTGGGCAGAATGACAATCTTTTGCTAAAGTCAGTGGCATTGGCCATTCGGGCATCAATTTGGAGCTTGAAGTCTGAAAACTTCTGTGGATTTGCCAGAATGATCAGGAACTGCCTGAGGTCCAAACACTCTCTGCTCACCCGTGCTGTGTTAACATTCCCCTGCTCGAATCTAACACTTTGAGCCCCATGGCTCTGGCTCATTCTGTCAGGTGTAACCATAAAAGTCCTCTGGGCTGTGCTGGAATTGCCCAAGCATTTCTGTGCCCTTTCTTCTACGACAGACCTTGTTAGTAGAGAGCCTGCCTGAGCTCCCAGCAAAGCTGCCTTGTCAGCTTTCTTGCGTATAAAAGAAGTATTTGTAGATTCATGCTGGAAAAACTATACATAGTAAATATATGTTTTTGACAGTTCATGGGTTTAAAGAAAGAGGTAGAGATAAACTTGTCTCAGATTCAAACAAAGCATCGTCTGCATAATCTTAGCCTTCAGCGATCATCCTATAATATCGCAAGATAAAACCGACTCCTTGTATTGGGGTTTTGTCAACAATATGCAAGATCTCGGATTCCTCTGATGATAAAGCGAATACCGTATGATGAGCCTGTAGCATTGATGCTTTCTAAGGTCAGATCTAGAAAAAACATCGAAGTTACAATTCTGGCAGAGATTAATAAAAACATATCGGTACAGGTAATCCTCAATTAACGACCAAAATGTATGTTATGAGGCATTTATTGAGTGAATTTTGCCCCATTTTACAATCTTTATTGCCACATTTGTTAAGTGAATCACGGCAATTGTTAAATTAGGAACATGATTGTTAAGTGAATCTGGCTTCCCCATTGAGTTTGCTTGTCTGAAGGTCGCAAAATGGGATCACATGATCCCAGGACACTGTAACCGTCATAAATATGTTTGGCCAAACATCCAAGTTTTGTTCACATGACTCCAGGAATGCTGCAATGGTCTCAAGTTTGAAAACTGGTCATAACTCACTTTTTTCAATGCCGTTGTAACTTTGAACAGTCACTGAACGAACTGTTATAAGTCAGGGACAACCTGTACTTTAGGATAGTGTATCAAGCATTTTCTGCCACATCAAAATATCTGTGGGATGATGGCATTTTGCAGATGCCTATAGGCAGTGATGTGTTGGTAAATGTTTAGCAACCAGCTCTCTGGGGAAAAAAATCCCCAATGCCTCTAGTCTTCGTTAACACAGCTGGCTCCATTGCTGCTACATGCTGTGGTGCTAGCCACCAAGCAACTGATTGGTGTACCAGGTTTCATGGTTCCAGGTCAACTATAAACTGGCTTGCAAAATCCCAGGAAATTTAACCATCACCTCTCATAAACCAATATGAGCTATGATCAGTGGTGGGATTCAAAATTTTTTACTACTGGTTCTGTGGGTGTGGCTTGGTGGGCATGGCAGGGGAAGGATACTGTAAAATCTCCATTCCCACCCCACTCCAGGGGAAAGTTACTGCAAAATCCCCATTTCCTCCCGATCAGCTGGGACTCGGGAGGCAGAGAATAGATGGAGGCGGGGCCAGTCAGAGGTGGTATTTACCGGTTCTCTGAACTACTCAAAATTTCCGCTACCGGTTCTCCAGAACTGGTCAGAACCTGCTGAATACCACCTCTGGCCATGATGTGCTGCTGATGTGATAATAGTTCCAGCCCTGCAATGGTACTTGGGGCCACCCCAGCCCTGCAATGGTACGTGTGGGGATCGCCATTCTGCTGCTGCACACTTTCGCTGATGACCTTTCCTGTGTGCCTGCTCTGCTGGGTCGTCAGCCCCGAGGCATGCCTCTCACTTCGACTCCCCAGCTGCATGCTAGATGGCTTCACTGCACTGAAGCAGTTTCTCACCATCCATCACATTAAGGAGAGACGGAGCAGCGCGTTAGTACCGATATCACCGATATCAGGATAAACAAACTTGGTTACTGCTTTTGCATGCTGAGTTTTTTTCCCAGACTTTACGGAACCTGACAGATAAGTTATGAAGGCAAGTGTTACCTTCAAATGTTGGTGACAATACAAACCAGTGAGACAAGATAAGCCATACTAATTAGCCTCCCAGAAAGATTGTGTTTGACCATTTGCTATTGTAGGATCTGAAGCTTCCAGATTCCCATAAGACTGGTTCTCATTATTTGAGAATCTGCAGACAATTTTTGTGCAGAAGAGATAAAGTTGCATTATAAAATGTTTCTGGGCTTAGCATGTACTGCCAGACTAAATCAAGGCAATCTTCTGAACGTGTGCTTTAAAAAAATGTGTTTGTTTAATTTATATCCACTTTTCCATGTGAGGAAATACTAGTCAACAAAATTAAGAAAAAGAAGAAAAAAAGAAAGCTTCCTGCTTATTGTTACATTTCAAGACAGGAAGAACAAATGTATTGTCAGTTGTACAAACGTATTGGCTATTTTTCTGACAATATTACCTTTTCATAATATGGCTGATTCCCTATCACTTGTAAAGAAAAGAATCCTGATGTTCTAGAATGAGAACCTAGAACAGGGGTGTCAAACTCACATCATCATGGTGGCATCACGTGACGTATCGGGACTTCCCCCCCCCTTCACTAAACCGGGAGTGGGTGTGACCAGCACATGATGCATCTGGCCCGCGGGTCGGGAGTTTGACAGCCCTGATCTAGAAAATTGCTTTGTAATGAATCAGATCCATAGCCCACTTAGCCCAATATTGTTTTTGCTGAAGGGCAGGAAGTCTTCAGGCTAGAGTTTTTCCCAGGACTACTTGGAAGAATGCAACCCAGAACTTTCTGTGTGCAAAACAGATGGACTCTTATTAAGCTACAGCACAGCTGTAGATCGTTTTTAACTTAAAATTTTGGTCAAAACTTCAATGGAGATTAGCATTGGATTCTGAGAGCACATCTGGCCAGCTGTTTTCCTTCAATCTGTGAGGAGGTGCAACTCTGTGCCTGCCTAACATGCTCTATTTCAGCAGCTGACCTCTGCTTTAGTAACAAGGCATCCCAGTGGTGGCAGTCAGAAAGCTTTATTGTGAAATGCGTTATGAAAAGTAATTGGTGGATTTTCTGTTGGCAGGGCCAATATTTACTTCTTCTCTCCCTAATACAACATATGGCTAAGGCTGAAGGTGGAGAAGTGAGTGATAGAACTTCATCAGTGGGGCGAAGGGGAAGGGGTTCTGCTCCTGTTATACTGAGAAGCACCCCAGGGATTAAGCATGGCTACCTCACTCACCATGTCAATGATCTGTCGATTATCTCACCCTCTTGCTCTATCCCTTGCTCTTTTATCCCCTCTGCCAGTCCCTTTCTCACTGGGATGTCTCCTATACTTACTCTCCATCCCTTTCTCCCTCACTCATCCTTCTCTCTTGCCCTCTGTCGCTCCATCATCTACTATTTTTCTGCTCTGTCATCTGCTCGCTTCATTGCCGGCTTGCTCCATTGTCTGCTCCATCATGTGTTCCATTATGCATTCAATCATTCTCATTGTGGCCTCTCTTGCACTTGTTCCTCTGCTGCTCATTGCCTCGTTCTCTTTGTTGCATGCTCCATTAGCCACCTGTTTTTCTTATTCATTCATTTCTCCTTTTCTCTATCACTTACTCTTTTCACCTGCTTTTATTGTCCTGTATTGTTCTGTTGCTTTCACTCTCTCTTGACTTTGCTCATCTCTGCTCCGCTTTCTCCTGTTTGCTCATTGCTCTTATTGTTGCTTGTCTGCCTCTAGCACCCACTCTTTCACTCAACTACCTCCCTTGTTCTTCTGTTGTTCTCACGGATCTCACTGCCCTTTTCTCTCTTGCTGTCAAAGAAACAGGATTGGGGGCTACTGACACGTGCTGGCAGGGGGATTCCCTGGCTTCAGCCAGTGCTGCTCTGCTCTGCAAGCTGTGCAGTTGGGGCATTGATCTGTCCATACAGTTAATAAGTCCATATAAGTGCCTAAGCAGCACTTCACATCAGGTGTCTGCCAGTGGTGGGATTCAATTTTTTAAATTACAGGTTCTGTGGGCGTGGCTTGGCTTGGTGGGCGTGGCTTGGTGGGTGGCAGGGGAAGGATACTCTAAAATCTCCATTCCCTCCCCACTCCAGGGGAAGGTTACTGCAAAATCCCCATTTCCTTCTGATCAGCTGGGACTCGGGAGGCAGAGAATAGATGGGGGCGGGGCCAGTCAGAGGTGGTATTTACCAGTTCTCCAAACTACTCAAAATTTCCGCTACCGGTTCTCCAGAACTGGTCAAAACCTGCTGGATACCACCTCTGGTGTCTGCTCTCTCCCACTGTCATGACAGCCCAACCTTGCCACATCATCACACAAATGCTGCCATTGCACCAAAAATCATGCACAGAACAAAGCTGGTGTTGAGACAAGATGGAAGACGCTATTTTAAACATCAGATTAGATGAATATGAAGTTACTGATAGAAGAGAATACTTGTAGCTCAGGGCTGAACTACGGGTTCCTTGGTGCTCTCTGAGCTTGGTGGTTTTCTTGCAGACATTTCATTACCAAATTAGGTAAAATCATCAGTGCTAAACATCTGCAAGAAAATCACCAAGCTCAGAGAGCACCAAGGACCCCACAATGTGAAGTTAGGCAGGCTCACCTATGGTCTGGGGATAAGAGAAAGGATGTAGCATGAAGACCTGTCCTTAAAGAATGGTTAACCATTAGGCAAGTGTTTTCAAGCCCAGGATGGGCGAAAGCAGTTTGAAATAATGTCTTGCAATGAACATAGGGAATAGTGGATGTTTTGATTAGATCTAGAGATTAGTTTTATGTGGTTAATTAGGCATTGTTGTGCTTGCTAATGCAATACAACTTTTGCATTGCTTACAGTTTCAACTGTACAAATGTCTCCAAATGTTCCCAGAAGTGCAGATTCTGTAGGATGTAAAATATCACCTGTGATCGATCTACTGATAGATGTGTGCAGGATAGTTATGCCTGACATTGAAAAATGTGTACAGTATACTAAATGTATCTCTCTCCTTTTCAGTTGATAAACGAGGAACCAGAAATGGCCAGATGGAGGGAAACAAGCTTAATTTGGACTTGCTATTAGTTAGATAGCCGACTGAATAATAGGAAATGAGCCTGTGTTGGACTGTAGCTTGGGCCCTGCTCTAGAATCTTTCCTTAGTTTTACTCATTAAGAATCAAATTGCAGAGGAGTAATATACTGTAAATTATCAATGTATCTCTCCATCCATTCATCTGTTCTGAGCGCAAACTACTCTGTCATCTGCTCTTTCAAAAATGATAGACTGACTGGACTTCTGAATGGCAAACAGGTTTGCTAACAGAAACACATTCCTTGGCAATAGCAATAGCACTTAGACTTACATATTGCTTCATAGTACTATTACAGCCCTCTCTAAGCAGTTTACAGAGTCAGCATATTGTCCCAAACAATCTGGATCCTCATTTTACCTACCTCAGAAGGATGGAAGGCTGAATTAACTTTGAGTCAGTGAGAATCGAACTGCTGGCAGTCGGCAGAATTACCTTGCAATACTGCATTCTAACCAGTGGTGGGTTGCCCCCGGTTCAGACCGGTTCTATAGAACCGGTAGTAAAACCAGCAGGAGGGCCGCCCACCAACCCTGACATCATCAGAAGCGATCTGCGCATGCGATCCCGTTGCGAACCGGTAGTAAAGTTAAGTAGAACCCACCCCTGATTCTAACCACTGCACCACTACAACATTCCTTAGTTGCATCCTTTTCAGACCACTTTCATGGACTTATGCAAGCATGACTTGTGCCTCGAGTATTGGAAAGTATTCAGCTTTTCTAGAATATTGGTTTGGAACTGCAGTTCTCCCCAATCCTTGTTTCCTCCTGATTATTCATACAATCCTTTTTCTTTCAGCATGCCAAGCGAGGGATGAAATCTCCCTGTTGTCACACTGACAAGGGCTGCCATAAAAGTAGGAGGAAACTTTAAACATGCTCACAACCTTACTCAGAAAATTGGCAATCCCTCCCTTAATTAACACTGGCAGTAAACTTTCATGGCTTAAGTGAATTAAAATGTTATTATAGCTAGATTGTACGTGGGTCTATGTGCTACAAAAAAAAAGAAAAAAAGTGGAGAGCGATCCAATCTGATAAAATATCAAATTATGCTTAATTTGAATCGTGGCTTCTCTACAATCATAAATTAGGGAGAGCCAGCCAATTTACTAATCATGGAGTGTTTTCAATGTCCCTTCTCTTCTCTTCTCCCCATGCAGCATTTATGGGAGAGAAATCCAAAACATAGCTAGAATAAAATAGTACAGAATCATATTATAAATTTCCCACTGACAAGAATTCTGTTGAATTTATTAATTTGCTCAGCATTCTGTAACATTTAAGTTAGCCTAAAGGAACACTTTAAACATTTTTGGATAATCTTAGATAGGAAAAGTTCCCCTTTTCTAACTGATTCCCACAATCGTATAATCATGCTGTTCTTTAAAATGGTGCCTGAACAACCTTTTCACAATCTGAGATTCTTCCTTGCCCTTTTCCAGTCAAAAATGGTGAGAGAAAGAAAAATGGATTAAGAGATTGATTTATGGGTCTGAAGAGGATATTTACAAGAAAGTTCAACTTTTTACAGAGTTTAGAATGTTCCAGGCAGCAGAGTTGCTAATACGATGTGCAAATTAGGGGGAAAAAAAAGGATTGGGATTGAAGACGAGGATCAGAGATAAGAACAAAAATAAAAAGAGAGGCAAGAATTTGTTGAAAAAATTGGGCAAGATTATGCCCGGATATAATCTGGAACTGTATGTTTTGAATGGGAAGCCTACAGTATGCAGAAAAGTAGGAAAACATCAGGGCTGGGCTCAGTCATTCTACAAGAGACAGATGATGTCTGTTCTCCCTTCTGAATACGGGGAAGAACCCGCATGATACTTGACTCTTACTTTAATATTGCTTTGGACAGCATCCTCAGCTGTATTTAAGAGGAATTGCAAGGCAGGAGATACGTACTAGTTTCCGCCTCCCAAATTTGCTGCCTGAGTAGCTGCTTCATCTCACCTAAGGGCGGGATGGTGCTTGAAAATTTGTTTATTTATTTAAGAAACTTTATATGGCTGCCCTGACAGACTGTCACTGTCAGTGACTCTGGGTGGCTTACAAAAATAAAAATACAATACACAAACAATAAAAATAATAACTTCCCAACCCTCTGGTGACAACAATCAATCAGGTAAGCCCTTTGATGGGCTCCACCTCATTCTGGGTTTCCCAGATCTCTTGGTAAAACCAAATCATCCAAGCATTGCAAAAGCATGTCAAAGTGAGAGCCTATCTAATCTCCGCAGGGATGGTGTTCCAAAGGGAGGGAGCCACCATGGAGAAGGCCCTTCTTCTGGGTCCTGCAGGATGTACTTCTTTGGGAGAGGGGACCCCGCAACACTCTCTGTCTCCCTTTTCTGCTGGGTTGGGTGGATGTGACCAGGAAAAGATGGTCCTTCAAATAACCTGGTCCCAAGCCATGTAGGGCTTCAAAGGTGAAAACCAGCATCTTGAATTCTACCTGGAAGCAAATAGGCAGCTATCATAATCGTCCCAAAGATGCTTTTTTCAAGAGGCAACTGGACTTTCTGGTTTTTCTTTGAAGACGCTGAAGAGACTTCTTGGAGCTGAAGAAGCTTCTTGGATGAGAAGTGAAATGTCTTCAAAGAAAAACCAGAAAGTCCAGTTGCCTCTTGAAAAAAGCATCTTTGGGACAACCATGACCTGGATGACTGAGACTCTCCATAGAAATTCAGCTATCATAATGTCATGAAAATTGAATTCAGGTAAGGAATAATAGAATCACAAGAATGTAATAACTGTTGGGGTTGATTTTGGGGGTTAGGGTTAGGCTACATGACAATTCTTGAGACTCACTGCAGATTTGTTTATAATAGCTTTCTAGGCGAAGCTGAGCCATAGTAGGATGTGAAAATATTCCTGCTATATAAAGCTGTAATGGCTCTCTCTCTTCTTATGACCCTAGATGCCTGGAATAGAAACTGGAATATAGACTTTAAACACACACATATACAGTACGTGAGCACACCAAATATGGTTGAGTAGCTGTTATCATATTTCAGATATTTTTTGAGAAAAGGTGTCTTTAGTTCAGATGCATAAAAAGGATGTGAAACATAGATTCCAGCAAAGTCCGTAGTTCAAGTATTTGATTTCAGCCTTCGCTCAAGCTAAAAACAAGACGTGCTTAAACTCTCAATAACAAAGCCTCAAACAATACCCAGCTCAATGTAGAGGTGCTGGTGGATACGCAACACCTGTTCTTACCTCCAGCCCCAATTCCAAAGCCATCCTTCCTGTTTTTATGAGTCATACTGCGGCAGTCTGCTCTGCCCAGCTTCTGTGAACTGCTGGGTTCCTCACAGACTTCACTGTTATCATGAGACTTTCCCCAGAACAGTTAAGCCAGTTTCTTAACCCCATTTACAACAGAGTTAGTCCCACTGAACACAGCAGGATGGAATGACATGGACAGAATTTCAGGGTTAATCTCAGAAAAGTCTTGTATGGAAGAGCTGTGTCTCTGAAGGCAAGGAAACAGGTTTTACATTCAGATAAACAGCTGAAAAGGGAACAGCAAAGTATAAGTTTCTTTCCATTCTCCTTTGCCCTTTAGGGCACTGATGGTGAATCTATGACATGCATGTCAAAGGTTTTGGGTGAACATGCCAGTCTTCCAACAATTATTCTCAAAAGCACATCCCGTTCTCGCATGATTTTCAGAGGGCTGAGTGAGAATGGACTACAAGAAGGGGGTTTGGTTTTGTGTGGCTTTTGGAGGCTGCAGAAAAGTGTTCTCTAAAGCTGCTTTAAGAACAAAGGCCTTGTGTAACCCGAAGGAGTCTTGAGTAGGCCACAGGGGCCTGTCAACAGAAAGAGAATGCCGCCTGAAGATATGTGGTGTGTAGCAGATCCCGAGTCCGCAAAGCAACCTTTTTGAGTGGCAGTGATGGTGCTAGGGCTGAATTTAGGGCTGGGCATGTCTACTTCAGGCCCAGCCTGGGTGCTGCTATTCAGGGTGGGCTAGATGTGGTGGTGATGGAGATACAGAATTATTTCTCTTTTGTTTGGTGTGTGTGTGTGTGTGTGTGTGTATGTGTGTGTGTGTGTGTATGTGAGAGAGAGAGAGAGAGAGAGAGAGAGAGAGACAGACAGACAGACAGACAGACAGACATGCCAGCAGAAGTCAAGTTAGACATTTTCCAAATTTTTGACACACCAAGCCCAAAATGTTAACCATCACTGCTCTAGGGTATATCCAGACATCTTGAATTCAGTGCCATTTAATCCCAAAGGAGTAAGTATATGGTTGTTGCCTAAATACACACACCTGTATTAATATCGACACAAGAAAAGATCAATAAATTTATGGATTTGCCCTGCTTTTTTAATACAGGTAGTCCTCAACTTATGATCACAATTGAGACCTAATTTTCTGTTGTTAAGTGAGACATTTTTTAACTGAGTTTTGCTCCATTTTATGACTTTTCTTGCCACAGTTATTAAGTGAATCACTACAATTGATAAGGTAGTAACCCTTTGTCAGTGGTGAAATTCAATTTTTTTTACTACCGGTTCTGTGGGCGTGGCTTGGTGGGCGTGGCTTGGTGGATGTGACAGGGGAAGGATACTGCAAAATCTCCATTTTCACCCCACTCCAGGGGAAAGATACTGCAAAATCCCCATTCCCACCTCACTCTGGGACCAGCCAGAGGTGGTATTTGCCGGTTCTCCGAACTACTCGAAATTTCCGCTATCGGTTCTCCAGAACCTGTCAGAACCTGCTGGATTTCACCCCTGCCCTTTGTTGTTAAGTGAATCTGGCTTCCCCATTGACTTTGCTTGTCTGAATGTTGCAAAAGGTGATTGCATGACCTTGGGATACAGCAAGGGTCATAAGTATGAATAAATTGCCAAGCATCTGAATGTTGATCACATGATCATGGGGATGCTAACAAAGGTTGTAACTGTGAAAAAAGGTCATAAGTCACTTTTTTCAGTGTCGTTATAACTTTGAACAGTCACTAAATTAAGGGTTGTAAGTCGAGGACTACCTGTAGTGGATAGCTGTAAAAAATATTTCAAGTACCTCTCACTCTCAAGATTTTTTCTGGAGTTGCCTGTCTCAGAATGCACACAGATGCAAACAGGAATAAGGAGTGAACATGATTTCATTCTAGAATTTGGAGTCTTTTTAGAAGATGATTGCACTACCTTTTGAACCTTCCTCTCACCTTTTCATCTACAAGGCACACAAAGGTGTGTGCCCAAATTATTTTGGATAGCTTCTAAAACTTTATAATTTGGGAAGGTGGGGGTGGGGTTTAAATGTGCTGTAACTTCAATGTTAGCATTTTATTGGACCAAAAAATGTTATCTCACTTGCTGCCGTTAAGCTACTAACTACTGAAGAGGTCTTGAGATGGTATGAAGACTCAGTGTCCCAAGGGGCATTCCTAAAGCAGAAAAAAACTCTAATTAAAAAGCTTCCTTGCAGCTTCAGCTTTTCTTTTTTGAGTTGGGGGGGAAAGAAAGAGAGCACATCAAATTGGAAAATGGCCTCAACTCATGTTATTTTATTGCAGCCAAACCATTCTTGCTGTGCTCTTGGTTTAGTGTGAGATAGGAAAGATAATTTGTGGCTGTCAATATTTTGATGGCCTATGAGAAGTTATGTCTTCTCTGCCAGCCTGGATTTTTCTAAAGTCCTTGGGATCAAATTATTCTCACATTGGGAGGCATATTTATTCTGCATTTGCTCAGTGGTAGTTCTCTTTGTAGACACCAGCATTAAGGGCTGTCTTTTCCCATTAGCACAAACAAAATCCAGATAAAGCCCCAATTCCCTTCTTTTTCTGATTTAAGTTGAGTATAGAACGTGAAAGAATGTGTGAGGTGGCTTAGTTTTACTTATTTATCTTTCCTTATGCCACCGACTTTTCATCAGAAATGCTGTTTGCATGAAGAGTCTTCTTCCTTTTTGCATGAAATTCATCCTGGCGGATTTTCATCCTGGGATAAAAAAAAGAGAGCGAGAGTAATACACTTGTGTGGCAAAGATCCAAACCATAACATAAAACGGATGCACCCAATGAACTGGGAGCACACAAGAAAGTGAAGATGAGAAGAAATCTCTCCTCTGAAGAGTACCAACACCTTTCTGCTATTGACCTCATCTACGTTCTGCCAGAGAAAGTAGTGGCACATGAAAAATATTGGAGATCTTGTAAATGAGTGAATTCTGATGTGACGCAGCGCGTTTGACACCAGTGGAAGAGGTCAAGAATCAGGGGTGAAATCCAGCAGGTTCTGACAAGTTCTGGCGAACTGGTAGCGGAAATTTTGACCAGTTTGGAGAACCGGCAAATATCACCTCTGGCTGGCCCCAGAGTGGGGTGGGAATGGAGTTTTTGCAACATCCTTCCCCCAGGAGTGGGGAGGGAATGGGAATTTTGCAGTATCCTTCCCCTGGAGTGGGGTGGGAATGGAGATTTTGCAGTATCCTTCCCCTGGAGTGGGGTGGGAATGGAGATTTTGCAGTATCCTTCCCCTGGAGAGGGGTGGGAATGGAGATTTTGCAAGATCCTTTCCCTGCCATGCCCACCAAGCCACGTCCACCAAGCCACACCACACCCACCAAGCCACGCCCAGAGAACCGATAGTAAAAAAAAAATGGATTTCACCATTGGCAAGAATATTTGTGTGCAAGTGTCGAGTCCTACCGGAGCTCGCCATCAATGGAGGGTGTGGGAGGAAAAGGAGTGGAGATAAGCAGCCGCAGCGAACACACAAATAGGTCCTGGATATCAGCGTTCAGGGCGATGATTGATGACGTTGCTGGGCCTCTCCGATTCTGCTGTCCTCGCTGCTCTGGTGCTCGCAGCTGTTACTGTTAAGGGAGTGGGGGGTGCTTGATTGATAATCACCGGATGTATGTTTAAGGGGCTGAGTTTTTGTTAAATAGCACTGTGGTGTGATTACACCCAGCGCTGACTTTGAACCAAAACACCGACTTGTACTTTACTTTTGACTGCAAGCTTATCATTGCCAAAGTAAACCCTGATTCTCTGTGCGTTACTGGTGATTATTTCCTATCGCAGTTCTGAACGAACGACAAGCCGAGAGAAAGTCAGCGCTTGGTTCCTTTTTGCAAGAGGTGAGGAGTCCCTGTGGCTTTGCAGCAAAGGGGGATATGGCAGAAAGGACAGCCTTGGAAGAGCAGGAGTGTGGTGGAGATGTGGAGGGCTGGAGGGAAAGACGATGGACTGAGGAGGATGAAGGGGATTGGGGGTATCCTGCCTCATCCGGTCCCAGCACCATGGATATGCTACGTGAGCGTTTTGGGGAATCTGGATTTCGTGACGCCCCATCCTGGCAGCCCTGGGTTGCAGGGCTGGAGCCTCCAGGTTCTTCTTGGCAGGATACAGGGGTGACTGCTTCGGAGACCCAATTCCGGCTCACAAGTCCTAAATTGAGGATGGAGCGGACCTCTAGACGATCCATGGACCAACCCCCTCCAGAACAAGACCAAGGTACCTCGTCGGGAGACCTTGGAGCCGGTCCTGAGCCCCAACCAACGCAATTGGCAGGGGGCTTACCTGTTGGGGGTCGCGGGGCGACGAGGGACCGACCTAGGCAGGACAGGAGAGCGACTGGAGCAGCGAGGACCCCAGGCCCCATGCCTTGGCCTCCGGGGGCCCCGCCGGGGCTGTGGGTCCCGCAGGCCATTTGGGGACCGCCTGCCCTGCAGACTTCCTTTGACGGAAGCCCTGAACGAGTGGCTCTTTTCTTAAGCCAGGTGATAAGCCATATGGACCAATATGGACAGTGGTATCCCTCCCAGTGGGCTATGGTGGTTGCTGTTACGGGGGTCCTGACGGGAGAAGCGGCTGAGTGGGTGGCAGGCCTCCATGCTAAACATGCAAGGGAACTCGTGGACATGGGACGATTTCTGGAGGCTCTTCGTGCCAGATTTGAAGACGAAACAAGCGCCCAGGTTGCAGAGGGGGATTTGTTTGCGCTTAAGCAACGGGGCGTACCAGCAAAGGAGTATGTACAGGAGTTCCGGAAAATTGCGGCTCGGTTGGTGGGGTGGCCAGAACGTCTTCTGGTGCACCAATTCCATAAAGGACTAGACCGTGATTTACGGCAAGCCTGCGTGTACCGGGGCTTGCCCCCCAAGTTGAGTGTGTGGTACAAGGCAGCCATCGAATTGGACGTCGGTCTCCGAGAATTCCGTATACGGGGTGAAGGGGTTGCAAGTCAAGGAAAACGACCAGCAGAACGCACACAAACACCCAAGGAGACTAAACCGAATGCTGGCTCCGGCTTGGGGGAAAGGATCCAGCGGCCTGCATTTCGTTGTTTCAGATGTAATCGCCTTGGTCATCGAGCAGCTGACTGTCCTCATCCTATGCCCCGCAACTCGGACCAAAACCCCCCTCCTAGAGCTGTGTTGAGAGGCAGAGGCCGACCAACATCCGAACGGTCCCAAATGACTCAAACATCCTGTATGGAGAGGGATCCCCTGGCTACAGATACTAAGAAAGTGGTGGGGGAAAAATTCCCGATTGTGGCTGGGGATAGTGATGACGACGATGAGGACCAACACGACCCGATGGTGAGCGACCCCATCCGACCTTTTGTGGTACCAGTCGTACTCCGAAACCCACGGGCAACCACTGGACGCCAATATGAGGCATTGATTGACTCAGGGTGTACTCGTTGTTTAATTCGTAGGGCAATAGTTGACGAACTTGGGCTGCGGGTTGTGCGGTTGAGAACCCCTATTACATTTGAACAAATGGATGGTTCATTGCTGGGAGGGGCACCAGTGACTCATATAACAGAAAAGGTGCACCTCGATATTGGGGAGCATACCGAAACTATTCGGTTTATTATAGTGGAGAAAATGTTAGAACCAGTAATTTTAGGATTAGCATGGTTGGACAAGTGGGCTCCTACGATATGGTGGGAAGGGGGTTTTCGCAAACTTCGATTACCGTTGGGACCTCCCCCTACCAAGGAGGAAAAGGAGCCAGCAGGGGGAATAGAAGTAGAGAGCCCACCAACAGACACGACGTATCCTAATGTGTATAAGGATCTCGCCAGAGTCTTTAGTGAGGAGGAATGTGAGACCCTGCCTCCTCACCGGCCTACGGATTGCAGTATTGAGTTAATACCCGGGGCGAAGCTACCCAAGCCCCGGATGTATTCAATGACACAACCCGAACTAAAAGAATTACGAAAATATATAGACAAGAACTTGGCCCGGGGTTTTATCACACCTAGTCGATCAAAGATGGCTGCCCCTGTCCTGTTTCGTGGGAAGAAAGATGGGGGTTTACGCTTATGCGTTGACTTCAGAGGTCTCAATGCCGTGTGTGTGGAGCCCCTCTATCCACTTCCTTTAATGAAGGACCTGTTAGCTGCCCTAGCCACCGGTCGTATCTTTACGAAACTCGACCTACGCGAAGCGTATTATAGGATACGAATCAAACCAGGGGATGAGTGGAAAACAACATTCAATTGTCCCTTGGGAAGCTATCAGTTCCAGGTCATGCCGTTCGGACTACAGGGCGCCCCTGCGGTGTTCATGCAGTTCATCAATGAAGTGCTGCATGAACATCTGTACAGGGGTGTCCTTGTATATTTGGATGACATCTTAATTTACACGCAAACTGAAGAGGAACATATATCTCTGGTCCGACAGGTCTTAGACAAATTATTAGCTGCTAGGCTGTACGTGAAACTATCCAAATGTGAGTTTCACAAAAAGAGGATAGATTATCTAGGCTATAGAATATCAGAGAGCGGGGTAGAGATGGATCCCAGAAAAGTCCAGGCAGTGCTTGAATGGCAGGCCCCTAGAACCAGAAAGCAATTGCAGAGCTTTCTAGGCTTTGCAAACTTCTATCGGCAGTTCATTCCCAGATTTGCTGAAATAGCCCTACCACTAACGGATCTGTTACGGACCAAACCGGCCACGGCTAAACCAAAGCCGGGACAAGCGTTGACGTGGTCGTCAACGTGTCAAATGGCTTTCGAGCAGTTAAAAACACTCTTTGCTCAAGAACCAGTACTCAAGCATCCAGACCCAACGCAGGCATTCGTAGTCCAGGCAGATGCTAGCGACGTGGCTGTAGGAGCAGTACTCCTACAAAGAACACAGCAGGGCGGGTTACAACCTTGTGCCTATACATCTAAAAAGTTAACCACGACAGAGCGGGCATGGGCGATCTGGGAAAAAGAGGCATTCGCGGTCCGTTGGGCGTTGATGACATGGCGACATCTCTTGGAGGGGGCGTCTCATCCTTTTGAGGTATGGACGGACCATAAAAACTTAGAAGCCTTACAAACGCCCAGGCGACTATCTCCCAAACAGATAAGGTGGGCACAATATTTTCAGCGTTTCTCTTTCCGGTTGCGGTATGTTCCTGCTGGGAAAAACTTCCTGGCTGATGCGCTGTCCCGGATGCCACAGTATAATAGCAAGCGAGAGGAAGTGATAGAACCTCTAATTGCACCTTCCCAAATCCTATTAAGACTTACAGAAGTAGATGGTCACTTACGTACCGAGTTTAAAACAGCCTTACAACAGGATCAATGGGTAATCCAAAACCCCTCTATGGTTAGCTATAATGATGGAATAGCGTAGAGGGAGAATAGAATATATGTTCCAGAACGTTTACGGAACGTAGTGTTATGCAGGTGCCATGATGCCAAGTCAGCAGGCCATTTTGGGTATTTAAAAACTCTACACCTTGTGAGGAGGCAATTCTGGTGGCCACGAATGCGTAAGGACATAGAAACATACGTAAAAGGTTGCACAACCTGTGCAACCGCCAAACCCTGGTCTGGACGACCGTTAGGACTATTACAGACAGTCGCGAATCCTAGCAGGCCTTGGGAAGAGATCGCTATGGATTTCATAGTCGATCTCCCCCCTAGCCATGGCCACACTGTAATTTGGACGGTGGTAGATCTGTTTTCGAAACAGGCCCACTTTGTGCCATGTAAAAGCATACCGTCCGCGCGACAATTAACCGAACTCTTTTTACAACATATCTATCGTCTCCATGGAGCACCTAAGAGGATTATATCCGACCGCGGTGTTCAATTCACCTCTAAGTTTTGGAGACGATTTGTCCGTTTAATTGGGTCCTCTCAAGGGTTAAGTTCAGCATTCCACCCGAGCACTAATGGGGCGGCTGAACGGGCCAATGCCATGGTCGAAAGATATATCAGATGCTACGTTTCTTACCAGCAGACGAATTGGTCAGGACTCCTGCCTTTCGCCGAAGTGGCATATAACAACATACCTCACCGCAGTACTGGGTTCTCCCCTTTCCAAGTAATATATGGCCGAGAGTTTTCAGCCATTCCAGAGTTAGATCCCCCTATGACAGACGGTGACACGCCACGCGGTTGGGCCGATAAAATTAGTCATGTATGGCCAAGTGTAAAAACAGCATTACAAAAGGCAGCAGACGAGTACAAAAAATATGCAGACAAGAAAAGAGCTGATCCAAAACCATTCCAGATAGGAGACAAAGTATACTTATCTACAAAATACCTTAAACTCCGACTGCCCAGTAAAAAATTAGGACCTAAATATATAGGACCATTTCCCATAACACAAGTCATCAATCCCGTAACCGTAGCTCTTAAACTTCCCCCTCTGTTCAGTAGGATACATCCCGTATTCCATAGCAGTTTGGTGAAACCGGTGACGATAGAAAGGCCAGGTACCTCGAATACTCCACCGGGTCCCGTGCATACCAACCAATATGAGATAGATCGAATATTGGACTCCAGGGTTCGTAGGGGGATGTTACAATATCTTGTGCGGTGGAAAGGATATCCTATAACACAGGCCTCGTGGGTGGCAGCACCCGATGTTCACGCTGCCCGATTGATACAACGGTTCCATCGGAAATACCCAGACAAACCTAATACAGGATCGTAACAGTGACTAACATTTGTATGCTTTCTATTTATCGGTGAGCTCCCGGTAGGGGGGGCCGCCTGTCGAGTCCTACCGGAGCTCGCCATCAATGGAGGGTGTGGGAGGAAAAGGAGTGGAGATAAGCAGCCGCAGCGAACACACAAATAGGTCCTGGATATCAGCGTTCAGGGCGATGATTGATGACGTTGCTGGGCCTCTCCGATTCTGCTGTCCTCGCTGCTCTGGTGCTCGCAGCTGTTACTGTTAAGGGAGTGGGGGGTGCTTGATTGATAATCACCGGATGTATGTTTAAGGGGCTGAGTTTTTGTTAAATAGCACTGTGGTGTGATTACACCCAGCGCTGACTTTGAACCAAAACACCGACTTGTACTTTACTTTTGACTGCAAGCTTATCATTGCCAAAGTAAACCCTGATTCTCTGTGCGTTACTGGTGATTATTTCCTATCGCAGTTCTGAACGAACGACAAGCCGAGAGCAAGAGAGAGACAGAGAGACAGAGAGACAGAGAGACAGACAGACAGACAGACAGACACACACATACACACACACACACACAGAGAGACAGAGACACACACAGAGAGAATGGAAGGATGGATGAATGGATGGATGGATGAATGAATGAATGAATGCCAGGTGATGTAATGGTTAAGATTTCCCTTAAGTTTAAAACTTAAATTACTGATTTTCTTGGTTCCTTGCTGCCAGTACTGCCATTCTCATGCAACAGTAGTTGGTGATGGATCTCACCCCCCTGCTCCACATCATGCCACCTTCTGCTTTTTCAGAAGAGCTCCAGATGATGTTCAGAAATAATCCAACAGACACACAATGTGAACAGAGTAGGGACTATGGGGAGCTCCCTTCTACTTGACCCCATCTGCTGGTTAGACAGATGTCTCTAAACCTATCCTTCTAAGCATCTACCTTGACTTGCTCCCACCCTCATGTTAAGGGGGAGTGATTGGTGATTATTTTTTCTTTTGATCAATTCTATTTGATGGGAGGGGAAACAAAACCAAGAAAATCCATCACTACCTTTTCTTAATTGGTCTTCCATAAATAAATAAGGATAGCACCATTCACCCACCTAATTCTGTTGTAGAATATAAATCAGCAATGAAGACAGCGTAATGCTGATAGAGGCCTGGCAAGTTAAATACATCTCTGTGGAGAGTAGAGACAACCGTGGCAGAACTGGCAAGTAGACTAGTTTTTTGGAACCTCTCCAAGTACTGCCATCTTAGCACAACCTGAGTGGGGAGACCCAGATTCAAGTCCTTTTTCAGCCAGAGAAGCTCATTGACCAGTTACTTTTTTAGCTAAACCTACTCATAAGGTCATTGGAGGGGAGAATGGGAGGGTGAATTATGTGTCTCATTCTGAGGACTTGAAGTAACTACTAGTGCTACTACTATTAATATTTACACTGGAATCTACTGATCTGCAAGCCTCTAGAACATTGTTCCCCAGCCTGGTGGCCTTCTGGGTTGTTAGGACTACCATTCCCAGAATATTATTTGTGCAATTTTGAAATATCTGTGAAATACTGTTTTCTTCAGAAAAGAATCATTCTGTGAGTCAGAGATACCAAACTCAAGTGTAATGCACATGCAATTGGGATTCTCGGTGGTTATTATTCATGGACTGACCCATGAATAATAACCATGGATAGTGCAATTTTTCCCTACATCTGAATAGCCTCGATCATTGAAAATTCCCTTACTTGAAGTCCCTTTAAGATACAATCATCCGCATCAAACCCATTGGGTCAGGGTTCGAATTTCCCTCATGGCTGAAAATAATGTCCTGGACTGAGTGTGGATATCACTGGGATCTACCAACTCCAGCACCACAGTAGGAAATCTCTGATGTCTTTCCCATGGTTGCTTCCTGGTCACCTTCAATTGAGAAGAGGAAAAGGAAGGGGTGACATTCCCCCATTGCCTTATGTACCCTCCTGGGCAGATTGGGCTCAGACTGCAGTGGTGGGTTTCAAATTTTTTTACTACCGGTTCTGTGGGCGTGGCTTGGTGGGCATGGCAGGGAAGGATACTGTAAAATCTCCATTCCCTGCCCACTCCAGGAAAAGGTTACTGCAAAATCCCCATTTCCTTCCAATCAGCTGGGACTCAGGAGGCAGAGAATAGATGGGGGCGGGGCCAGTCAGAATTTTCACTACCGGTTCTCCAGAACTGGTCAGAACCTGCTGAAACCCACCTCTGGCTCAGAGGCTGCAAAAAAGTAGGGATGGCAATAGCAAGGAGAGTAGTTCATTCAGAAAGGAGACTCAAGAGAAGTCGTCTCCAATCGGCCCTCTCCCTAAAATCTGCATCTGGGTTGCATTTTGTGTCCCCGTAGCGGGTATCTCAGTTCGCTGCTTAAGCCATTTGTTCAGAAAGAATTATGCTGCTTCACAGATGGAGGAATGGTAATCAGTCTCTCTTCTTCCCCCATTTTTTTTCCCCAGCTATCTTTATGGATGGAAGGAGCTATCTGGTAAATTATTGAAGGGTTTTATAAAAATTAATAGAACTTGCTTCTTAGATCTGAATTATTATTTCAATAAGCTCCAGCTCAACAGTGTGAAAGAGAGTCTGCCCTCAGAAATTCATTTTAAGTTGAGTTTGTAAAGTTCACGGGCTGAAAGCGCTGGTAGAAACGGCTGTAATATACTCAAGATGGATTAAGTTTTGATTGATTACATAATGCATTTTTTTTGATTTGGGGACGGAAATGGAAACCAAAGCCAATAAACCTTGAAAAGCTGTGTATATTTTACATATTTCTCATCGTTTATATGGTGATATGGATTCAATGCAGTTGCAAGCATTCTCTTTTATTCTGTTCTAAAAGCCTGCACTCATTCTTTGGATCCATGTGTGTATACAAAGATATTTCATCCATCCTATTCTTATTTCTCTCTGTCTGTCTGTCTGTCTGTCTGTCTGTCCGTCCATCCGTCCGTCCATCCATCCATCCATCCATCCATCCATCCATCCATCTATCCCGGGGTGGGTTCTACTTACCTTTATTATTGGTTCGCAATGGGATTGCTTGCTTCGCTCGCGTGTGCGCCTTGCTTCTGCTTGCTTCAGATTGCTGATGACAACATCTGGGGTGGTGGGTGGGACCTCCCGCTGGTTTTATTACCGGTTCTTGTGAACTGGTCCGAACCAGGGGCAACCCATCACTGCATCTGCCTGCCTCCTGCCTGCCTGCCTGCCTGCCTGCCTGCCTGCCTGCCTCCTGCCTGCCTGCCTGCCTATCTATCTATCTATCTATCTATCTATCTATCTATCTATCTATCTATCTATCTATCTATCATCTAGATATATCTATCTATCTATCTATCTATCTATCTATCTATCTATCTATCTATCTATCTATCTATCTATCTATCTATTTATCTATCTATCTATCATCTAGATATATCTATCTATCTATCTATCTATCTATCTATCTATCTATCTATCTATCTATCTATCTATCTATGATATAAGGTAGGGATGAATGGCAACTAGTCCTCAACTGCCTCATTTGTCACTAAAATGAAACTCCCAATAGTTCCAGCCAGTGTGGGAAATGACAAGGGATGTCAGGAGTTGTAGTTTAGTAAGAGGTGGAGAAACAACTTTTCCCAGCCTTGATATAAGAGATAACCAAATTTCTATAGAACTTCAGGGATTGCTTACCACAAATGAAGGGGAATATATATTCCAGGATAATGTTGCAGGATCCAATACGGATTGGTCACCGCTACCAAAGGTTTTATCTTCAGAGTTTTCAGACTTGTGCTGGAGCCCATCTTCAGAAACTTCTCTTTTTACCAGCAGTGGTGGTGGTGACTGGAATGCATTGCTCGTTTAGGGCTTTGAATACCAACACTCGGGTCATTAGTGAGAAAGTGCCCCTGCAACCTGGTTGTATATATGTGGGCCTTTCTCATGTCTATTTGGATATGTGCAGCCTAGGGTGCATATTCCTGTGATTTCCTCATATTTTTATTGGCTACAATAGACTTCCAGTTTTTAGGTGATGTTTTTGGAATTGGCTTACCATTGCTTTCCTTCCAAGGCTGAGAGAAAGTGACTGGCCCAAAGCCACTCATTTGACTACCATATCTAAGGTAGGACTAGAACTGAGTTTTCCTTATAGTTCAGTGTCTTAACCACTGGATCAAACTAGCCCTAGGGTTTCCTATCATCTAATATTATGGATGACACTTTTTTGAGTTACTTAAGGATAATTCCTTGGGGAAAAGTTTATTATTTAGCATATAAGAATATGGGAGTAAAATAAGCTACTTAGATTCACAACTAACCCATCAATTTGTCAGTAATAGCTTGTTGAATAAATCACAACCCATAAATATGGGCTGTAAACATTGTGTGTGGCTTCACACACTGCACTAAGCCACAAACAAACAAATTTACATAATGGCACTGTATAAAGTGTGAATCCAGTCACTGAATCAGACCATTGCCCCTTCTACTCCAGTGCTACTCACAATGCCTGGTAAGGGCTATACAGAATTGTAAAAAGGAGATTTAACAATCTTACCCAGGAATGCCAGGAACTGACCTTCTGCACGTGAGACATGGACTCTACTTTAGAGCCAGAAAACTTTCTCTCACAAAGGGAGATTATGTCAAGGAATCTTGGCTGTCATGTCTATTTATTAATCTGTCTGTCCACAGACATGAAAGCAGAATTCGTTGGGCTACAGAAATATCCAACCATTAACCAGGTCTCCATACAGTAGATCTAAGTCAGGCATCCTGTTAAAGTGGCTGGATGCAGATGTAGATATGATCCTTCGCAGAAGCTCCCAGATAGGACAAGTTAATCTCTTTTGCCAGAAATGGAATGTAGGACCCACAAAGGCTAAGCTTCATTGTAATCATGATTCACTTTGCCACCAGCAATAAGACCAAATGTCATCTGAAGCACGACTCTCCCAAATTTTCAGGTCTCAGGCTATCTATAGGCACACAAGCACTAGTGTCAGGCTGTGATGGCACAGTGGTTAGAATGCAGTATTGCAGGCAAACTCTGTCCACAGCCTGGAGTTCGATCCTGACCTGCTTGAGGTTGACTCAGACTTTCATCCTTCTGATGTAGTAAAATGAGGGCCCAGATTGTTGGGGGCAATATGCTGACTCTGTAAACCACTTAGAGAGGGCTGTAAAGCACTATGAAGCGTCATATAAGTAAGTGCTATTTCTATTGCTATTCATGCTCTCAGAGGAGCAATTCACTCTGGTGAGATGTGATTTCTTAACAAAATAACAACCTTAGGAGTTTGACTCAGTCTGGAGACTCCCACATGTGCTTCTAAAGACTTTAATGGCTCTTCGTTCCAGGCAAATTGTTCCATTCTCCTGTTGGCTGGTTTAAAGTCCTGAAGTTGCTGTTTACAAAAACACAAATGTTTCACTTTTAAACTAATCCTGCTTGTTTGCAAAAGCCCTTAAGGCTAATTTTAATTGCAAGTAAATGATACTTAACTACATAAATTAGAGAAAGTTCGAGGCTTCGAGCATTTCTCTGCGCTTTTTGCACCATAACAAGGAGTTAGGAAATGAATTAGCTCCAAATTGAAAAGTGTATGTCAGGGAGGGGGTGGTGGGGTGGTGGAAGGTTTCAATCTGAAATCAACCAAATTTGAGACATCATCAAGGAAAGATAATCACTCTGCGGAATAACAATTAGGAACTAGCTTACAGCGTTTGCGTGGAGAATTTTTTAATATGCCATTAGCAGATTTGACGGCTTTGGATTTTGTACAACAACTCAATAAGAAAGTTAATGAAAAGAGAAATCAGCCAGACCTAAGTGTCCTGCAATTAGAGTTTCTAACTGAAGTTTAATCTGGAGCCATCCAACTGTAGTGTGTCTTTTGTTCTGCCCCAGTTGAATCCATATGCCAAACACCTAGATAGCCCACATATACACACAGGGCCAGTCGTGCTCTTGTTGGTTGTGTTTTGCTTTGTTTTTGTTGAGCAAGCTACAGCTTTTGAATTGGCACACCTTATTGAACCAAAAATAAAACCATCCGCTAAATAAATGAACTCTTAGCCTCCATGATGTTGCAGACCTCTTGCCCTTCCTGACTGTTATGACAAATTTAATTCCAGATTTGCTCCATAGCTGGCAGGAGAAAAAGCAGGAATTCCTTTTCTCCTGGTTCTTTGGAGCCTTGGGATGGACAAGGGCATCTCAGACCCCTTGCCAGCCTTATAATGACATAAATATGATTCGAGTTAGGAGCCGAATTCAACTCAAAGATCTGGAAGTTCTATCAAGTGCTACCCTTCAGGGGTGGGTTCTAAATTTTTTTACTACCGGTTCTGTGGGTGTGGCTTATTTTGTGGGTGTGGCTTGGAGGTCATGTGACTAGGTGGGTGTGGCTAGCTGGTCAGAGTCATTTCTGGAAGGTCCTCGCACTTACGACCAGTCCTCGCACTTACGACCTGACTCATTTGTTTGCTTTTAACACTGATCAGCTGTAGGACGGCCCTTTGAAGCCCCGAGGCAAGAGTTTAAACAGTTTTTTTCCCTCTAGTCATCAGCTGGGACTCAGGAGGCAGCAATAGATTGGGGGTGGGACCAAATAAAATGTAAGAATAACGTGGGGGGGGTGGAGGGGTGGGAGGGCGGGGGGGAGAACAGGTTCGGTGACGTCATATCATCACCGCTACTGGCTTGGCCGAACCGGACCGAACCAGGAGGAACCCACCACTGCTACCCTTCCTCTACAATGAGATAGCATCCATAGAATAAAAAGGCATATACACTAATACATGGGAAGTATGATGGAGGTATTTCATGGTGACATGAATTCCCAGATTAGGAACTGAGACACCTCATCCAGAGAAAGGATTTCTGCCTTGTAAGGCAATCGGAATGTAAGGAAAAGAAAATAGAGAATACTTATTTATAATCCCTGTGAAGTCACCACAGGTAGTCCTCAATTTGCAACCACAATTTCTGTTGCCAAGTGAAACAGTTGTTAAGTGAGTTTGGCCCCATGTTACAATCTTTCTTGCCACAGTTATTAAGTGAAGCATTCAGCTGTTAAGTCAGTAACGTGATTGTTAAGTGAATCTGTCTTCCTCATTGAGTTTGCTTGTCCGAAGGTCGCAAATGGTGATCACACAACCCCGGGACACTGCAACCGTCCATAAATATGAGTCAGTTGCCAAGTGATTGAATTTTGATTGTATGACCATGGGGATGCTGCACCAGTCATAAATGTGAAAAATGGTCATGGTCATTTTTTCAAAACCATTGTAACTTCGAACAGTCACTAAATGAATTGTTGCAAATCGAGAACTACCTGTACCCTGGTGGAGAACTGGTGCTTATTAGTGAATTTCTGTTTTGGGCTTGCTTGATCACTTCCTCTTTGAAGAAGATTGTTCATCTATAGCGCGGGTGTCAAACCCGCGGCATCACATTGCTATCACGTGACATATTGCGATGTTTTCCCCCTTCGCGGAGCTGGGGTGGGCGTGGCCTGCGTGTGACGCATCTGGTCCGCAGGCCCCCAGTTTGACACCCCTGATCTATAGCAGTGTTTTTCAAGCTTGGTGTCTGGGGAATTCTGGGAGTTAAAGTCCTCTCATTTTAAAGTTACCAAGTTTGAGAAACACTGATCTAGTATCCCAGAATTTATGATCATCTGTGCCTGTCACTTGTAAAACGTGTAATACATCTGAATGACATGCTGTGAAAGTTTCAATCAATGCTCTTTTGCTCCCTTGATTCTCATGAGTTGCTTTCTAGTGTGACTAGTAAGCTTTCAATTGCAACACCATAGAAATCAGTCTGTGTGTGAGTATTTGTGTTTGGGAGAGGGAAACCAAATCTGTGCTATCTGACAAGCTGTTGAAAGAATGTTCTTAAGTATGATCTTTTCATGCAGGAAACTAAGTACCTTCCAGATGTTTGGGGCCTAAACTCTTACTGTTGATGGTGGCCTTCTTGATAAAAATAATTTTTTCCCCATGAAAGAACAGAGAGCAAATTAGATCAGGAATTGAGATGGAGTAGACATATGCAGAATCATGCAGAGTTTCTGTACAGCAGAAAGGCAATGAGCAGCAGTTCCATTGAAACCAAACAAAAGACTTTGATGTCACTTCTAAATCTTTTTCTGTTGTTGTCCTATCTCTTTTTTGAGAATTGGAAATCTTAAAGCAATTTATCATGCTAATTGTGGAATCTATATCTATCTATCTATCTATCTATCTATCTATCTATCTATCTATCTATCTATCTATGACATTTCTGTTCCACCATCTCCTTCAAAGAGAGACTGATGCTGGGAGGACGGTTCCCAGGATGCCAGGAATTGTAGTTTTGCACCACCAAGTAAAGGATCATGCTGATGGAAATCCTACTGTGTGGAGTGCAGATAAGAGCAATTGTGATAAAGGCTCTGGAAGCTAAATCCTATGAAGAATAGCTAAAGGAACTAAATATGCTTAGCTTAACAAAGATAAGACTGAAAAGAGACATGATTGTAGTCTTCCAATAATTGAGGGACTGCCAAAGGGAAGAGGGCATTGATATATTCTCCACAACACCTGTGAATAGGACAAGAAGCAATGGGTGGAAGAGGGAGATCCAATCTGGAAATGAGGATGTATTTCTTGAGAGTGAGAATCATTGAGCAATGGAACAGCTTGCTTCCAGCAGTTGTGGCTGCTCCATTGCTGGAGACTTTCAAAAAACGTTTGGAGATAGTATTTGCCCGAGATAGTATGAAGACTCCTGTCTTGGGCAGAGGTTGGACCAGAGACCTCTAAAGTCCCTTCTAACCTTGTGATTTTGTTATGGTTTCCTGTTCCTTGGCAAGAGAAGCCAGGGAATAATAAATTGGATGCTTGGATGATGATGAGGCAATTTCTTGAGGGACTTGGATATGAGTGATCCAAATGTCTTCAGGACTGAGATTAGAATTAGAATTGCCTGGCTAGGTGGCTCAGTGGCTAAGATGTTGAGCTTGTTGATCAGAAAGGTCAGCAGTTCGGTGGTTCGAATTACTAGTATAGGTCTTCTGCGTGAGCAGGGGGTTGGATTAGATGACCTCCAAGGTCCCTTCCAACTCTGTTACTGTTATTATTATTATAGAATCTAGCTCCTTTGAAGATACAGATGCACGAATATGGGAATTCCCAAAACTTTCTAGTCCCCTTCTTGCAGCCAGTGTTTAGGTTCCTGGCCCTAAATTTGTGAGACCTACCGCAATATGAGGGGGTATGAGAGAGGGCTTCTTTGTTCTACTCCTTCAGCCTATCCTTAACACTCTGGTTTTGTAAATGATGTCACAATTTGAGGTCATTTACTGTTAGGAAGGCCTAAAAAACATTATTTGTGAAAGTCTTTGGTATAGGAATCAGGAGAAACATGATATGTTATATCATTCTAAAAACAGCTCTCACAGTTTTGTCAGGCAGGGATGGTGGAAGCGTTTCCTGCATGAAAGGAGTACACCACTCCCAGAAGGATTAACGTTAACATACTCTTACAGATAAAATGATAGACAGAGTTGAGAATTTTAAGGAGTTTGCTCCCCCCTCCCCGAATACATCAAACTCATTGGCAAAGCATGGGAATCTATTCATGTGACGGATTCTGAAATGACATCTTGGCAGTAGAAATCGATAATTTTGTGCAATCATGCGGGTACCCCCCAAATCATTATAATTAAACAAGTTGGTCAAAATCTTGCAAGACGTTGCTTACTTTGCCTGAAAGAACAAAAGATCCTCAGATATCTCTGTTTCTAATGGTTTGAGATCCATTTTTAATTAATTGGGGAGTTTTGCAAGTGTCATAAAAATGTTGCTGCCCTATAGTGCTTGTGAAAGCCAACACAATTTGGGCTTCCATCCAGAAATTGGCCCAAGATACTTTTCCTCTGTCAAAATTCAGAGTAGCAGAAACCTACCTAGAATGGATAATGGGATTATCTTCTCAACCGGGATTGGATTGACTGGAATAAGTGATGGAACAGAGTGTTTCTCCTTTGTTTCTCTAAGCTATTGGTCATCAATGACCTTTGAAATTATTTATACTAATTGGATTCTTATGGAGAGTAAGTATCATGCAGTAAGATATAAATCAACATTGTATGAAGAATTGGCATCACTCCCATTTCTAAGAAAGGCAAATATTGCAAACTCTTATTCCATTTTCAGCTATTATGGCACTATTTCAGCTATTGAGCCATGGTGGCACAGTGGTTAGAATGCAGTATTGCAGGTTACTTCTCCTGATTGCCGGCTGACAGGAGTTCAGCAATTCATTTCTCACTGGCTCAAGGTTGACTCAGCCTTCCATCCTTCTGAGGTCGGTAAAATGAGGACCCAGATTGTTGGGGGCAATATGCTGAGTCTGTAAACCGCTTAGAGAGGGCTGTAAAGCGGTATATAAGTCTAAGTGCTGTTGCTAAGTGCTATTCACTGGTATCCCTGCTATCATGGGGAGGTTACGCGATTGAAGCGGTCAGTGTCATGATGCAAAATCTGTGATGGATCTGTGATCTGTGATGTGAAGGAGATGGATCTGGGGTAGAACTTTAAAATTGGGGGAGGATTTAAAGCATATTATTTCAAATCTTGGGAAGAACTGTTATCTTCCCAAGATTTCCCATAGCAAAAAAAGAGCTTTCCAACTAAAATCCAAACTAGGCCACCAGAATCTGATGGCACGTTGAGGAGATGTTTTCAGGATCTTTGTGAAGACACTGCTGAGTTGAACGCAGCCCTTAGAGAGTAGATGCACATCTAGTTTAGACTCTGGACTTTATCGGCTTTGGAGAAGTCCTTCATAAAGTAGAGAAAGAACATTTCTTCCTGTATTTACCTCACTGACATAGCTTGCTTTAGTCTTCTATTCCAGTATGTTAGGAAAGAACATATAAAAGCTTGTTTCCTAAAGCCGCCCACAAAAGACCTAACTTGAACACAAGGGTGGGTTCTACTTACCTTTACTACCTGTTCGCAACGGGATCGCGCATGCGCAGATTGCCGATGACGACATCCGGGGCGGTGGGCAATTTTTTACTACCGGTTCTTGTGAATCGGTCCGAACCGGGGGCAACCCACCACTCACTCTCTCTCTCAACATCAACTCTCTCTCACCTCTTAATCTCACTTCAGTCACAGCTCCATTATGACTATAGGAATACTGTGGAATCTGTCACTGCTACTAAACATTTTACTTGGGAGTAAAAAAAACCCGAGGTGCTATAGAGGAGGATAGGATTTAAAAGTAAGAATAACAAAAGAAGCATCTGTAGACCATGGACATATTTTTGTGGCTATCTTCTTGGCCATTAAAAGTTTTATATAAAACAACATGAGGAAGGAAGATTCTGCAGTCAATGCAGCCATCATGTGCCCCAGATTGTGCCTCATCACTTGTTCTTCTCAAGGAGAGTACTTAGCTGAAAGGCCTGGATCTCAGCTTTGAAGTGCAGCCTTGGCTGCATCATTGAGTGGTATAGGGAGAAGAACAAGCTCCTTGATTCATTTGTTTTGCTTTTGCCATGAGGAGTGGGGAATGGGGGAGGGGGGATCAAGGAGGTTGTTCTTCTCCCTATGCCACTCAATGATGCAGCCAAGGCTGCACTTCAAGGCTGAGATCCAGGCTTTCATCTATGTTCCCTTAGCTGAACTGCTGTTGTTTTGGGTAGGGGGGAACTTCGTTATCAAAGTGAGGCAAAAATGCAGAAGTGTTAAGTCCGGACACGAAAAGAGAGGCAGGACAATCATAGTGAAGTAAAACAACCATTTATTGCAGGCAACAGGGAACAACAACAAACTAACTACGAACTGAAAACTGCCCGAGGCTGCAGCTCCTTTTACCAGGAGCTGTCCAGCCTGTCAGCCACTGATGCTTGCTCATTTTCCCGCTGGCAAGAAAATGAACCAATGAGTGGCTGATGTAAGACTCACTCCTACTTGCATATTCAATACCCCTCCCAATGAGTGAAGGCTGATGTAAGACTCACTCCTACTTGCATATTCAACAGAAGAAATGTTGGATACAGTGCTAGAATGCGGAAAGCAAGAAAGGGACTATGTCAGTAGACCTTCTGACCTTCACAAGTTTCATAATACCTCATAATCAAATGAGAGTGTTAATGAATCATTTCTCACTGCTGAGAAATAAAACTAAATGATTATCTCTGTTCATACCTATGTTAGGTAGGAAAGCAGAGAGGAAGAGACATTAATAACTCAAAAATGGAAAGGCCAAGAATCTTTTCAACTCCATATTGACCTATCTCTAGTTCTTTTGTTCTGAAATTCTCTGAATGCTATTATCCACTTCTATTCTTGAAAGGTTTCAGCTCCTTCATTAAAGTCTTTAAATTGGAGGGCCTGAAAGGATGGGGGTTGTCATTCAGCACAATACCTGGGCCCAAAGAAGCTATTTTAGAATTTCCAGTCAAGAAGAAGACAATTTGCTGCCTTCCAGAAGCTTTGAAATACAGATCCAATAAACTCTAAATGTTGGTTATCCTGCATAGATTCATAGAGCTTCCCAAGATTGCCAACTCCTCTTCTATTGCAGTCTAATAGTGTAGATTTCCCATATTATTTCTTCCCATCATCTTGAGTTCCATGGAGAAAATCTATCTGTATGGTTGCTAAGAGTCAAGACCAAGTTAATAGCACATAACCAATCAAGTCAATCAAATAAATCCAGCCAACCAACCAACCAACCAACCAACCAACCAACCAACCAACCAATTGTCTTTAAGTATCCTCATTTAAAGCTCACTGACCTGGTTACTGTCTTCCTTGTAGTATTTGCAAATTTAGAAACAGATGTATAAATAAATATATATATCTGGACTCTCCTCTGAAGGCATCAGAAAGTGGTGTCATGGTTAAGATGTTACACTAGGAGTTGGGAGGCTCAAATGCATCTTCAGCTATGGATACTTAGCTGTGTGACTTTGGCCCAGGTATTCTCTCTCTGCCTAACCTACCTCATAAAGGTAGTTGTGGGGAAAATGAGAATAGTAAGTTCTAGGCATGCCACTTGAGCTCCTAGAGAAAAGGCAGGATAAATGAACAAATAACTATTAAAAATCTGTAAACTTACTTTATGTAAACCTTTGATTATCAGTAAATGGAAGGAAATGGCCCATTTTGCCACTGATTCCACCATGGACCACACATATACATATACACATATCCTGGGAGATCCTTTGTAGTCATTCACAGGTAGTGAATTAATCTCCATAATTTATTAATTTACTAAATGTGTAGATTGCCACATTTTTATAACACTTGGTGCAAAGTAGTCCTCCGTCCTACCTCATTCCTGAAAGTTAAAATGAAGTGAAATAGCAAAACCATGACAACAGGCAAAATTAATATTTAAAGGCTAGCAATTAAGTTCTCATTTTTTGGGGTCCATTCAAAACCTGATGAAACATGGGCATTTATGAATAATAGTTAGAAGCATCAGGTAAATGAGCCCACAAGACAGCACTTGCAAAGGAATATCAAAGCTGTGATATCAGTACTGGAAATGCTTTTTCTAATGTAGAGAAAATTAATCATGCCAGTCACAGCACAAGTTAACTGTTTTCTGCATGATCTTAATATTTGGGAATAATATGGGAGAATATACTTATAAGGTAAAGGTAAGGGTTCCCCTTGCACATATGCACTAGTTGTTCCAGACTTTAGGGGGTGGTGCTCATCTCCGTTTCAAAGCCGAAGAGCCAGTGCTGTCCAAAGTCGTCTCTGTGGTCATGTGGCCGGCATGACTAAAGGCCAAAGGCGCACAGAACGCTGATACCTTCCCACCAAAGGTGGTCCCTATTTTTCTACTTGCATTTGAACTGCTAGGTTGGCAGAAGCTGGGACAAGTAACGGGAGCTCACCGCATTACATGGCGCTAGGGATTCGAACCACTGAACTGCCGACCTTTCGATCGACAAGCTCAGCGCCTTAGCCACTGAGCCTTATAAAATATTTATAAGTTTATTATATTTATTATAAATCAAAATATTTATAATATTTTACTTATAAAATATTGTTATTGAGGGCTTTATACTACATCAGACAACTAGATGGCCTCTAAGAGGATGCTGACTCAGAAAGTCTGTGATTTATTCTATCAAAACTCCTACTTCCTTCCCCTTTACCTCCTCCTACACTAACAGCTAAAATTACAAAATTAGGGACATGACATCACAACGTGGTGAATTTCCTTACTTTTGCCAGCTCAGGCCCAGGAAAATGGCCTAGATCTATGATAGTGCTGTATTTTGTATTACCAAATACTTATGTAACTACATGGCTGATTCAGAACTCAAGTCACCCCTGGATGGAGTCAAGTGTTTCCAAAACTTTTTGTTGTTGCTGCACAAAGTTCATAGAGTTCTTGTCTGGATTTGCCACTAACATTTTTGTGATGACACCAGCCGACTAATTCCTAATCTAATTCCTTTATATGGTTGCTCAAGCCATATGAAATGGCTTAGTATCAAATGAAAAAAATACTAATAAAACAGTTGAAACCAATATTTTCTAGCTGAAACAAAAGCCAGTAAAGTTTGGCCAGTAACCAGGCCCAATTCTGGGAGGAAGAGCCAGATTTTTATCAATTTATCAATTAGTAAAATTTAGCAATTTTACCAATTCTGTAAGTCCAGCAAGGTTGGAGCCATCAGAATCTTGAGCGATATGTAGGTCCAAAGGGCCTGAGCTGTGATAGATAAGACATTCTACCTGGATCCAGTGCTGAAATGTAAAATTTGTTAGTACTGGTTCGGTGGGCGTGGCTTGGTGGTGGTGGGGTAATGTGACTGGGTGGGCATAGCCAACTTTTTTTTAAAAAAAATTTTAAAACCATTTTTTCTACAACCTCTTCGACTGAAGAGATTGTAAAAAAAATGCTTTTAAAAGCCTCTGACGATCCCAGCTGAGTTGCCTGATCGGCAGAGGCTTTTTTTCTTTTAAAAGCTTCTGACGATCCCAGCTGAGTTGCCTGATCGGCAGAGGCTTTTTTTTCTTTTAAAAGCATTTTTTCTACAACCTCTTCAGCCAAAGAGGTTATAGAAAAAATGCTTTTAAAAGCCTCTGATGATCCCAGCTGAGCTGTGTGATCATCAGAGGCTTTTTTTTACTTTTAAAAGCATTTTTTCGGCCGAAGTGGTTGTAGAAAGGGACTCAAGATTAATGATGTGCTTGACCCCTCCCTCGGGCTCAACCTGGTCACCTCGTATACTCTTCTGACTTTTTGGAAATATCTAAAGACCTGATGTTACCATCTTGCTTGAGGCTCAGAGAAGACTTGTAACCATGGGGCTGGTTGGAACCCTGAAGGGTTCCAAATATTTAAATTAATATTTAATGTTGCATTTTAAATATCCTCGCCTTAACTACCTTTTTAAGCCACTACCCTAAAATAGGGGAGATTAGAGACCGTACAATATTTGTCCAATATCATTGGGTCCAAAGAGAGTTTCTAGAAAAGGAGGTGCAGGAGGGATCTTAGCTCTTCACTCATGGATGAACTCATTTAATGTGATTCTCTTCAGCCATGCCAGTTGGGAATTATATTGAAGTCAAGACACACATGGAAGGTATTGGGTTGTTGAAAATTTGCATAGATCGAAGTACAAGGCACAGGGCTGCTGTCTTTGTTGGCACTCTGCAAGACCAGGAGTTAGTGCAGTGGTGGGATTCAGCTGGTTCGGACTAGTTTGGGCAAACCGGTTGTTAAATTATCTGCCCCACCCCAACTATCAAAGTGGATCCTGGGCATTGCGCTGTGCTGCAATGGAGAAACAGGCAATGGAGTGGCCGGCATGAGGAAAGGAGAAGGCCTCTCCTCCTTCTCTTGTGCTGGCCACTCCGTTTCCCATTTCTCCATTGCAGCGCAGCACCCAGGATCCATTTTGATAACGGAGGGGGGGGGGAAATTTAACAACCAGTTCGCCCAGAGTCAGATTGGCTGTCGCGGGCAGCTCGTCCCGCATGTGCGGTGGAGCTGGAGTTGAGGGATAGGCCACACCTCCCATGACTACCAACCTGACCCTGGGCGAACTGGTTGTTAAATTATTTGAATTCCACCACTGAGTTAGCGCCACACGTAGCTGTTTGCCACATGAGTGGAGAGCTCAAAGTTTCCTTAGCTCAGGGCCGGATTTTCCTATAGGCTAACTAGGCTTCAGCCTAGGGCCTCAAGATCAAGAGGGGCCTACATTCAAATTGTTAGCAAAATTAAAATTACACTTTCACTATAGGTGAAAGGGCCTCATAAGTGGAATAGCCTAGGGCCTCTTTTCATCTAAATCCGGCCCTGCCTTAGCTGCAAGCAAACAAATTAGCTTTGTGTGCCTGTTTGTGTGTTAAAGATACATTTTCCATGGATTTTTCTATTTATTTTGGATTTAATATTTTGTCTTCATGCCTTGTCATGACACGTGCTAATGAGAGGCTGTGCTTAAATAAGATATTGAAATAGGCTGATGCTGAGCCAAGATATTTCGCTTTGAGAGTAAGTGTTAACAAACGTCTTCACTGCCAGTTGGCCTTCGAATTCCACATATTCTAGGATTAGCAAATCCTTAAAAGAACTTGGTTTACTTGCTCATTAGCACAAATTCCTCCAAGCAGAGCTTGGGTTTTATTTATGTTTTGAAGTAGGATTAATGTATTTTTTTGCTTCTCTTCCCCCTCCTCTCCCCCTTCTCCCAAGATATCAGCCTCCTTATTTCAAACTTGGCAAGGTAAAGAGGCTTGCTTGATGCATATCTTGCATGTCAAGTTTAAGAAGACAGAACTAGCAAGTTTTGAAACTGTTTCTAACACTCAATTGCCTAAGAGAACCTTAGCGACTGAATATGTGCCATGGCATAATTCATGCCATCTTGAAAGTTGAAATAATGGAATTTGTCATCTCTGATTGGGCCCAGCAGTCTCTTCCTTAGCAAAAATCCCAGGCAAATACAGAAAAGGAAAATGCAGGCAACTCACAATCCCAACCACAGTGAAAAGAAGAATGCAAAGGATTCAATCGTATCATATAAAGCTCTTTGCAGATTCCCTTTCATAGCTTAGACATGTGGCTTTCTTCCTACAGGGAATCAACCACTGATTAAAACAACAAGCCGATATTTTTTTTTCCATTGCCAGCAGTGAATTACTAAATGGATATACTTACACTGTTAGCTATTTTCTTCCACATGACTTCTTTTAAAACAAGGTTGGACAACCTGTAGCCCTAGGACTGCAAGCTGTTTTCAAACCCTTATTTTGGAGTTTCTGGAATCAATTGGATTCCAGAGTGGAAATCTGATTTCTTGTCATTCCAAAGTGGAACCCATGAGAAGTTAAATACTGATATCTGAAAAGGAAGCAAAAAATGTATTTTAAGCTGTTTTTAAGTCTCTGAGGTGGCACAAATCTGCTGGCAAGATGTGCTCTCTTCTTGTAGCCAACTTTCTGCTTTGCCAATTCAGCTTTACCAAGATTTAATATGGGACAAGTTAAGGAAAGTGATTTCCTGCCAGGGAAATGCACATCCGTTATTTTCTGTCTCTACTTTGGGGCACAGCTGCCTCTCCTAAGAGAAACCCCCCATATCATCTGCAGTCTGCACTGCCCTATGAATGATCCAATGGATTATTTTCTTTCTCTCTCTCTCTCTCTCTCTCTCTCTCTCTCTCTTTCTTTCTTTCTTTCTTTCTTTCTTTCTTTCTTTCTTTCTTTCTTGTCTTTTTCCCTCATTCATTCTCTTGTTTCCTCTGTAGAATTTTGTTGCTCTGTCTCTTTCACTGACAATTGCTGGTCTGTCTTTTGTGATTATTCATCATCTCTTTGGCTGTCTTTATCACTCATATGATTTCGATCCATTGCCTTCTCTCATTCTGTTGTTCGTTCCATCACTTGCACCATTGCCCTCTCTTGCTCTATAGCCCAGGCCATCACCTGCTACACCACTTCCTCCATCATTCTCTCTTGCTCCACTGCCTACTCCATCAACCACTGCATCTCCTGTTCCAGCCCCACTGTTTAGAATAGAATAGAATAAAATTTTTATTGGCCAAGTGTGATTGGACACACAAGGAATTTGTCTTGATGCATATGCTCTCAGTGTACATAAAATAAAAGATACGTTCATCAAGAATCACAAGGTACAACACTTAATGATAGTCATAAGGTACAAATAAACAATCAGGAAACAATATCAATATAAATTGTAAGGATACCAGCAAGAAGGTTACAGTCATACAGTCATAAGTGGGAGGAGATGGGTGATGGGAATGATGAGAAGATGAGAAGATTAATAGTAGTGCAGACTTAGTAAATAGTTTGACAGTGTTGTTACTTCCATTCACTATCGCTATCATTCATCTGCCTGCCTCTCCCACTTATTTATACATTGTGCATCTAGTAAGGCTCCCAGGCTATAGGCTGGGAATGAGAAAAAGGCCCATCATGAAGTCACATTATTAAATAAAGGCCAGCGAAGTATTTTTCATACAAAATTAAGAAATGTAGATAAACCCATTGTCCTGAATTAGCAAATTTCAGAGCAAATTAAAAAAAATTTCTAGAGTTCAATACACAGATAGTCTTCGATTTACAACCACAATTGAGCTCAAAATTTCTGTTGCTAAGAGAGACATTTCTTAAGTAAATTTTGCCTCATTTTATGACCTTTCTTGCCACAGTTCTTCAGTGAATCATTGCAGTTGCTAAGCAAATCTGGTTTCCCCATTGCCTTTGCTTGTCAGATGGTCGCAAAAGGGAATCACATGACTGCGGAACACTGCAACCGTCATAAATAGGAATCAGTTGCCAAATGTCTGAATTTTGATCATGTGACCATGGGGATGCTGAAATGGTCGTAAGTGTGAAAAATGGACCTAACCTAAGTCACTTTTTTATAGTGCTGTTGTAACTTTGAACGGTCACTAAATGAATTGTTATAAGTCGAACACTACCTGTCGTTTTGTAATAGGATGAAATATCCTGATTCGGACACGGACTTGCAAAAATGTCTCAAGGTTAAAGGTTTTTTTTCCCCACCCGCCCAAACCTGCAAAGTGTCATATAAATGCTGAGAAGCTTCTTGCCTAATTCAGATATCTGGGAACGGGCACATCTGTCTTTTGATGAGAGTATATACAAAGGACAGCTCTGTTGGGTAATGGAGGAGACTATTGGAAATTGTTGGACATTGCTCATGTTGCATTTGTGCTGTGTGGACCGGAGGTGTTTCTGAATTGAGGCCCAGTTGGAAGAGGAATCTGTAGCTGAGGGCTCAGAATGAGCCAGCAAGATCTGAAAGTGAGGTCTGCAGAGTAGACTGGCTGATAGGAAATCCTGTTGCATTTGCAAAGGGCAGACTTGACATTAGCAAGGGCAGCTTGACCAATTCTTGGCATTCTGAGAAGTTCAGGAAAGAGTTGTTATCATTTCTTCCTCCTCTCTAAACTCAAAGCCAGCCTGAGCAGTGAAAAAAACTGAAGCTGCCTAACAAAAATGGGGATATCCAAGTTTTGATAAGAAACATCTGTGGAATAAGGGAGGGAACAAACAATACAATTAAAAAAAACAAACTATGAAAAGTTCCAAATGGAAAGGTCTGTATAGTTTATTAAACTTAGACTACCGTATATCTTAGAAGTAAGGAGAAAAACATTACCCGAAAAGCACTATAACAGTAACTATCACTGTAATTTAAAGAACAGTGTCTCTGAGTGTGAATAGTTCTTGTTCCTTTTTCTACTCTTTTTTCATCTGCTGCCTTTTAAGATATAGATGGCAAAATCATAGACAAGGAATCGGAAGTAAGGAACTCAACAGTTACGTTTTGCTATAGGATGACGCGGTGACTCAGTGGCTAAGATGCTGAGCTTGTCAGTCGAAAGGTTGGCAGCTCAGCGGTTTGAATCCCTAGTGCCGCGTAATGGGGTGAGCTCCCATTATTTGTCCCAGCTTCTGCCAACCTAGCAGTTCGATATCATGTAAAAAATGGAAGTAGAAAAATAGGGACCACCTTTGGTGGGAAGATAACAGCGTTCCACGCGCCTTTGGCGTTTTGTCATGCCGGCCACATGACCACAGAGACGTCTTCGGACAGAGTTGGCTCTTCGGCTTTGAAATGGAGATGAGCACCGCCCCCTAGAGTCGGGAACGACTAACACATATGTGCGAGGGGAACCTTTACCTTTACCTTATACTATCCAAAACAATAATTATGATAGGTAATAGCACCTAGTCAACCTTGGCAAATCTGAAAAAACAGTTTGTTAGAGTATAGATAGGAGACCAGGAAATCTATACAAGACCAAAAAGTTGAAAAAAATATCCTAGGATAAAAACAAAATAAATATCAAATCATTTCTTTATTGTGCCCAGAAAAACTACATAGACACAAACATGAAAGCACACAGAATTCAGCTGAGTTTTAAACAGATCTTATTTAAAAAAGAATACAACAACTCCAGTACTACTTCACGCAAGTTGACTTATTTTTATAGTTTAGATATTCAAATCAAGATGCTGAAAAGGTCAATGGATTTCTAGAAGAGGAAAAATATCTACAAGTACAATTTTTCTCTCCCCAGGAAAAACAGTATGCAATCAGACATTCTCCTGATGGCCAGAAGTCTTTACAGCAGAATCTGGCAATTCAATATCAAAGAGGGATTAATAACTCATTTTTAAAATGTTAGACATTTCTTCATAAGTCGGGCTTAGTTGAAAACAAAAATGCCTCTTTTGAGTTAAACTCAACTTCTGCTGACTTTGAAGATATGTCCAAACAATTGTCTTAATAATAGCACAGAAGCAATTTGACATTGCTTTCCACTATACCTTTTTTTTCAGTTTGAGTGAGTGTTATTTGGGCTCCAGTGGTCCCAATCAAGTTCTAATCAAACCTGACTCTGCTTAGGTTCTTAGTCCAGACAGTTTAAATTTAGCCACTGTTGCTACCTGGGCTGTCAGTGTTTCACTAGCTTTTAACCACCATGTTTGTAACTGTTCCCACTCTCCATTTTCTTTCCCTCCACTGGGGGAAAAAAACCTCCCTCCTTAACCGAACCATTCAGTCGCTGATTGTTTTGAGCTCATCAAATGACATTATCACAGAAAAACAGGTTGTACATTACCTAATGCTTCCTAGATGAGATCTGCTCTATAGATGAGATGATGGACTGCAATCCCAGAACTGCTACCCAACATGTCCCAAAGGTGTTTTTTCAAGAGGCAACTGGACTTTCTGGTTTTTCTTTGAAGACGTTTTGCTTATCATCCAAGAAGCTTCTTCAGCTCTGACTGGATGGTGGGGGAATGGAAGGATTTATACCCCTTGCAGACAATAACCTCAATGACTGAGAATCTCCATAGACTGCCAGCCAACATGGCTTTTGGCAGAAACTCTTGGAAGAATAATTGGTTATGCAAATGTGTCCAACATATGGACTTTCAGATGTTAGATTAAGCATCCATTATTCCTGTTTATTAGCCATACTGTTAGGGTGATGGGATCTGTAGTACAGTACTTCTGAAAAGATACCCAGATAGGTGATTGCTAGTTTCCTGGTTCAGCAGATCGAAGGAGAGGAGCACTATGCCTCCCACTGGCATCAGCATTCTCCATTGTGCTGAAAGCTAATTTACATTTATGACTAATTGTACTCGTCTCTGATCTGTCTAGCTTAGATCTGTCAAACACAAATCAATTAAGCAAACGCTTGCTGACTTACACCAAGGGAAATAATTAGCTGGTCCCGTATCCCAGAATGCATATGCAGAGACAAGTGATATGGATTTAACTTGGCTACAAATGCATTAATATGCCAAGCTACTCAGCAAATTGGTTAACTGTTTCACTGACAACCTTCCCTCCTTTCCTTAACGAAGCAAACATGACTAAACTCCAATTGCCAGCATTTCTAGAATGGCTGGTGCTGAGGCTTGCTGGGAATTGTAGTTCAGCAACATCAGGAGGGCTCCAGTTTGCTTATTTCTCTTCCTTGCTGTCTGCACTGATATTGGAAAGTATTAGATTGTTTCTTCTAGAGAGAGAGAGAATCTTTTTTCCTGGAAAGGCAATTGAGTCGTGACAAAAATTAATTAGAGGCTTGACCCAAAGGTGGACAGGACAAGTTCTAATGGTGGTCAGCGCTTTATATGAAAAGAGGTGAAATTTGCAAGCTAGAACATAGCATACTCATTATCTCTAATTGGCGTCATCCTTTGAACCCATTCATAATGTGGTATGTTTATTTTCAACATAAGGTGACAAATGAATGGATCCAGTAAGTAAGCAAGCCATTGTCTGTTTTTGGGGAATCAATCATAGTTTTTTATGGTTGATTTACTGATAGCAATTCATAGGTAAAACAATAACTAAAACAGATTATTTCTCTCTGTTTCACACCATATATGCAAACACACACACATCGTTAACCTACATATAATTAGGCAATTTCTTCCTCTTTTCTCCTTATACATGTTATAATTAAGTTGGGAATCAATGAATCCAACTTTGCCCAGGGAGGCTTCCTGTTGTGAATCTCCTCTGAGTAATAAGCATTGAGTGATTAATTGAAATGAGTCAATCCCTCCTATGATACTTGAATTAATCTAGACTGTTTTATCACTTTGCCTCATGCTACATTTCAAGTAATTCCTTCTATGGCAAGGATATCAAACTCACGTCATCACGTCGTTGTCACATGACATACCAGGACTCCCCCCCATTTCGCTAAACTGGGTGTGGGCGTGGTCAGTGCATGACGCCTCCGGCCCTTGGACAGAGCCCTGTCCTATGGCATTCAAACACATTAGCTTTACATTACAGGTAGTCCTCAATTTATGACCAGTTGCTTAACACTATTTGAATGGACTTTTAAAAAAAATACTTATGACCCTCAAAGTTATGACTGTCATACTTCCTCCACAGTCACATAATCCATTTATAGCAACTGGCTTGCATTTACGACCAGTTGCAGCATCCTGTGGTCAAGTGATCGTTTTTTTTTTTTGCCATTTTCTGACAAAAAAGCACCCTTTGAGTAATCTGGATTTGAATTTACAAATACGTGATTTGTTAAACAACTGTAGTGACTCACTTAACAACCATAGTAAAAATGATTGTAAAATTGAGTCCGGTCATGTGGTGACTCGACTTACAATCAAAATTCTGAGCTCAGTTGTGGTTTCAATTGAGAATTATATGTCATCAGACAATTCTTGCTTGGCCCCCATAAGCAAGTCCAAAACCTGTAGAGTTTGAGGAAGGATGAGATAGCTATCGTTTTTATTATCATCTTCATCTTCTTCATTATCATTTGATAATTCCTCAGAAGGACTCTCCTGCCAGAACAAGTCTCCAAGCAAAGGAAGACAAGATCCTGTCTCTATTTCTTATTGTTTTTGTTTCTAAATGTGTTTAACATGAAGAAATTTTATATACCGTATGATGGTACCCAAGGGACATAGCTGTTTATAGTCTGTTCTTCAAGACCTTGAGAAATGCAAATTTTCCTGATCTGATTATTTGTTATATGCATTTTCCCACCAATTTTTCACATGAACATTATAAAATTACTTTTTCTCTCTCTACAATTTAAGTATAAATGACTTTTGTATATTTATGGGCTACATTGTTAAATTCCTTTTAAAATGCACATTACCTTCAAGTCATGATCTGTAGTGTATATTTTCTCAGTGAGGTTTTTGAAGTTGGATATTTCCCCAATGTATGTTCTTCTCACATCCTCAGTTTTCTATGTCACTTGTAGAAAGGTGTGTTTTTATTCCAGATACATCATTTATGTATGACCAAAGAATGCTTGCAAGCTTAGTTCTTAGTGCAGCCATCTTATATACTGGTGGAGGCCATTTTGTTGATCTTGTAGACTGATGGCAAGATCACAGTCCAGGAATTTTTTTTAGAATAGAATAGAATAGAATAGAATAGAATAGAATAGAATAGAATAGAATAGAATAGAATAGAATAGAATAGAATAGAATAGAATATATACTGTATTGTAAGTCTGGATGTTAATGGAGCCCAGTTTGTGTTTTTGTCTTGGCTGACTGAATATTTCTTTTTAAACTTGTGTCTTTTACGATTTTTATGTTGTTGCACAGATGTACAGCAAAAAGAGATGTATCTATTTTTAAGCCTGTTACCACCCAAACTTATTTGAGTAATCATATAAGTTTAAATAATGAATAATCCATACAGTAAAACTGAGGAAAAAACCACTAATCAGTTAAAAAATATAAAAATATACATCCGTAGGTACATGTACAAGAATAATTATTTTTTATGGAATGGAATGAAATTATTTTATTTATTTATTTGAATTTATATCCTTTCTAACCACAGGGCATTCTGGGGACCAACAATCCAAAAATAAAATAGAAAACAACTTTATGAATTTAGGTGGGTTGGGTGGGAAAGCCGAAATCTTTACTAATTCTAATATTAAACTCTTGGCTGAAGAGTCTGAAATTTCCTGAATTGAAAAGGGAGGTGTGTGTGGGTAACTGCAGCTCTGACAGGAGCCTGCTCTGAGTTTGAAAAAAAATGTTCATGCATTTTAACAACTTGTCTAGTTCGGCTCTCAGCTTCCTTTGCTGTTTGGATTTTCTCTGATGCACTTTCCCATTCATTGATTCAGCTGACAACACAACAGTGTTTCTGAAAATGCAGCCCTTGATGATTTTACCTGTGGAAAGTCCTCCCAAACCTGGTGAAGCGTTTGTGTTCACGTCATTCTCTCCAGATGGAACACTTTGCGTGCTTTAAAGTCTAACGTCTTAAATGCCTACGGTGGTTTAAAATGCTTTGTTGGAAACTGAATCAGAAAATTCTTGATCCCTAATTAAATCATACTTCAAATAAGCGATGGTATCATACAGTGTTAAGCTCCTGGCCAGTAGAGTCAAGATGAGATTTTGGCTCCGTGCCAAAAGTTTCTGCTTTCGGCTGCTTCCTTGGACAAAGGGGATAAGAGCTCTGGTAGTGCAGTAGTTAGAATGCAGTATTGGAGGCTGACGCTGCTCACACTGCCAAAAGTTCGATTTCTTCGATCCTGACCTGACTCAGCCTTCCATCCTTCCAAGGTTGGTAAAATGAGGACCCAGATTTTTGGTGGCAATATGCAAAATGCTGACTCCGTAAAGCCCTTAGAAAGGGCTGTAAAGCACTGTGAAGTGGTATATAAGTCTAAGTGCTATTGCTATAACTGATGGGCTCTGTGAGAGAGGCAGTGGGCTATGGCTCCAGCAGTGGGTTACGTGTGTATTTCAGTAGGGACATTTGCAAAAGGCAATAGTTTGCCGCCCTCCCCTAATGACAGCATCTTCTAAAGTGTTCTCTGGTGAGTTCTTGGACCTCCCTCAGTGTAGCTGTTTGCAACATAGAAGGGATTTTGACACTTATTGATCTTGCCTGAAGAACATCAAGACTCACTAATTTTGGCTTTTCGGTGTAACAGCTAAAGTACATTTTCGTCATGCTCAGAACATCATCAGTATCAAACCAAGAATTTCTGTTTTATAGGTATCTACCCCACACAATTTATCACTAGGGCTAGGGCATGGAAGCAATTTTGTTCCGGACTGATATAATCCATCTGGACAAGTCACTGAATGTTCCTAGATAAATTTAGGCTAGCTTTTTCCTGAGAATCAATGATCTTATTGGATCTATAGGTAGTATTCAACTTATGACCATTTATTTAACGTTGGTTCAAAGTTACAATGGCCTTGGAAAAAGTGACTTATGGCCTGTATTCACAGTTATGATCGTCATGTCACTCACGTGGTCATGTGATTGCAATTTGGGTGCTGGATAGCTGGCTTGCATTTGCAACTGGTTGCAGCATCCTGCAGTCACATGATCGTGATTTGCAACAATTTTTGCCAATTTCTGGTAGAACCCCATCAAAATCACCCATTGGGGCAGCTGAATTCACTTAATGACCTCCATAAAGTGTGTAATTCACCTAATGACTTCCATAAAATTTGTCATAATATTTACAACCTCAATAATTTACAGCAGAAATTCCAAACCCAGTTATGGTTGTGAATCAAGAATTATCTGAAAGTTGTTCCTTAATATTCCTTGGATGAAAACTCTGGGATATGTTCTTATCTCGGACTGGAGAAAGATTACAATGAATATTAGCTATGTTCACATGAAATACTTACCCAAGAATAATTGACAAAAATTTGTACTCAGTTAATCTGATTGACTGGGTTTGCATCACACATATAACCAAAATGTGGTTAACTAATTAGTAGATAAATTGGTTCGGTGAATACATTCTAGATTATCTTTGCCATTAACAATCTGGGTTAGGAGAATCTTGTCTGAATCTGATCCTCAAACATAGGTGTCCATTCCTAATCATAATGATGAAATTTATGTCATGATGCAAACTGTACTTTCGTATATTGTTGCAATCTTGTATATAAATACTAAGGTTTGGAATTTGCATTGCAACATTGCAATGCCCATTTTGTTTCTTACATCCCTAGCCCCCCCGCCCGCTCCCCCCAGCAGATGCCTATGCTGTCAAATCAGAGTGGACAACAATGAGTCATATTGGAAGTGTAGATGAATAGGAATTAAAAAGCCACAGATTTCCTGTTCCTGACATTGGCAATTCTAAAATAGGTAGGCAATTGAGTTTATCTGAATAATGGTTTGTTGAACAAATCACAGTATCTAAGATCACACTTTACATGAATGCTTAAGATTTTATTTTATTAATTCTCTTCTTGCATTTATAGCCTACTTTTCTCCAATGACTCAAAGCAGCATGCACTGATATACAGGTAATTCCTTGAGGTACAACACTTTGTTCAGTGACAGTTCAAAGTTACAATGGCACTGGAAAAAGTGACCAATGACCATTTTTCACACTTACAACCATTGCAGCATCCCAATGGTCACATGATCAAAAATCAGATGCTTGGCAACTGACTCACATTTATGACAGTTGCAGTGTCCCGGGGCCATGTGATCACTTTTGCAACATTCTGACAAGCAAAGTCAATGGGGAAGCCAAATTAACAACCTTGTTACAACTGCAGTGATTGATTTGACAACTGTGCAAGAAAGGTGATAAAATGGGGCAAAATTCACTTAACAAGTGTCTCACTTAGCAACAGTTGTGATCGTAAGTCAAGGACTACCTATTTCAATTTCAATTTTATTATTACAGTCTTAGACCAGAAACAAATAAAAGCACTCAATATATATACACTTAAGACTTCTAGTTTAAAATATGTTGTGGTCCGCCAGCAGCCTGCAGCCTGTGGCAGTGGAGTCGGACAGCGAGGCGGCTGGGGAGGACAATGGACCAGTCCTGGAGTCAGGGGAAGGCCTGGCGAGGGCTCTGCGTCAGAGGCAGAGATGGCGCCAGAGCCATCTGAGAGCGATGCGAGGATTCCGGAACCTCCAGAGGTGGATAGCAGAGAGGCAGAGGAACAGGAGGAGCCTGTTCCTAGTGCACGCATGCAAAGAGCTGCCAGAAGGCAAGAGCAGCTAAAGCAAAAAGGATGACTCGGCAGTAAGGCCAGGAGATGATTGCCCTCCGCCCCACCGCAGGCTTAAAAGAGCAGCAAGGCTCTTGGGATCTTTATAGGAAAGCAATGTTGCTACATTTTGTTTTTCGTCAGCATCTCTTGCTTCTGAACTTTTGCCAAGAAAAGACTTTGGCAGAGTGCCAAATAAGACAAAGGTTGGTGATAAGGCCGAAGGCCTGTTTATGAAGAATTTGTTTTGAAATTAATTTGGATTGTTCTAATAAAATATGTTCGTTTAGGACTGATTGTGTCTGGTAATAACTATTTGGGCCTAGTTCACAACAAAATAATAAATGACAGCTAAATCTATAATAAAATCCAGTGTGCATTTTACATGGTCTGACTATACAATTATTGCAAGCCCTAAACTGTGTGGCCCATTGTGGGTTCAACGCTAAAAGGGGAATGGCTAAGCAGTGCAAGGGTTAGCCACAGTTGTTATATTCATCGCTATGGTGAAGAAGTCATCTATTTGCGACAAATCCCCAGTGCTTCTGCACAGAATCTGGCCACCTGTGCTGTAGTTTTGGCCTGTTCATCCTTAAGCAGCTGAAGCAACTGAAGATAGGTAGTGTCAGCGTGGCAAGGACACCTTGCAGTTATTGGCAGAATATGTTTTTTCCCAATCTCCATATAAAAAGAACATCTAAGGAGCATGTGTCCCCAGTCTCCACCTCTCCTGAACCGCAGGGTGAATGGTATTCTTTTATACTTGCCATACAGAATGGCTGATGGAAGCGTATGGCACAGGACTACCTATATATATCTAATTTTATTCCACAGTAATACCACTATGAAGTAAGCGGGGCTGAAAGAGAGTATATCACAAGGCTTTGAGTTCTTGGGACATGCTCAAACAACTCCAACATTTCTTCTATTTATACATATTATTTTTAGCATCAAGACAGATAGGAAAACTATCAGCGAGTATACTATAGATAAACTATCCCAGAAAACAGGAATCAGATTTATTACCTGCTTGATCAAGCATGTCTGGGCTAGCTATTTCACCTGTAAAATAAGTCTTTGAATTAGTCTCATCAGTTCTAAAGCCCTTCTCCCCTCTTAAGAGTGAAACAAAAGGAATGTTGGCTTCTATTGGGGTAGCCGCTTGAAAATATTTTGGATCTTCATCAAAGGCCGATCTGTACAATGTTGATCTCTTCCTTGCCAAGATGATCTTGAGAGGTCCTTAGTGCTTTCTGAGCTTGCTTGTTTTCTTGCAGATGTTTCATTACCCAAATTAGATAATGTCACCAGTGCTACCGGTAGTAAGGAGTGCGGTTTGTTGTCAGTTTATATTCTGGTGTCAGTGTTGGTGGGGAAGGTCTTGCTGACCATCTTCTTTCTTCAGTGGTCTTCTTCTGGACCTCTCTGAAATGTTTCAGCAGATTTTCCTCCCTTTGGAATCTTTGGCTGTATCAACTAAAGCTGCTTAAATCTATCTTCCTCCGCTAACTCTCTGCTTTGCATTCCACCTTAACGAACTTCATTCTGCCAGCACATCTGCCTCTTCTCACTTTCCCTCCTTCAAGAAGATTTTCTCTGTAAGTGTAATGATTTATCTCCCTACTTCAACGTTTCTTTTCCAGGCTGCTTTCCTAGAGTCTGCTTATCAGAATACAAGCACAGTGAATATGTCTGGGAAACCAGGTGACCCGATGGCAGATTGTGTTTTTTCTACTTTTTCTATTCTGTCACAGAGGGACTGGCTCAAAGACATCTAGTGAGCTCTGTCACCAAGTGAACCTGAATCTCCCTGGTCCAAAGCCATCATTTTAATCGTTACACTACATTATGGCTCCCTGATTTACAAACTACAGTGCTTGGGTTCATATAACACACTAAGCTAACATGGCTTAGTATAACGTGTTGTTAGGAGAAATATCCTTCTGGGTTCAGTTCCAAGTGGGGAAAAAGACACTGGAAACATGGTGGCTGCTTGGAAAGATGGTTGTAATGATGGACAGGATCATATGCCTTGAAGATCTTGGGTGAAGAGAAAAAAAGGGAAGAGATGCTGAGAGTGCCTGGGTTTTATGCCCTCTCTAAGTTTTTGAATGTGAGCTTTGTAGTCTGACTGGTTGTCAGACTCCCATGGGGCCATCAAGGGTAACTCTGTAGGTTGTCTTTTGAGTTCCAGGCTTGGTTGAGCCTTTCTGGGTGATGCAATCTGCCCAGGTGCCATGTGATGAGTTCTGTTGCTAGATGGGTAGAGGGCTAATCCTATCTTTGTTATGTAGAAGGCCTTAATGGCCCATTGACAAAAGTGGGGGGGAGAGTTTCTGCCTCCCTTTTAGGGGAAATATTCTGTCCTTTTAATATTTCCTAAAATATTTCATTTTCCTAGGAGAGGGGTGGGTGATAACTTCTTAAAGTGTGAGATGTTTTTTTTTTTTTTGGTTTCCTGGCTCTGATCTTGTTTCATAGGGTCATGTCTGACAGCTCCCGAGTATCCATTCTGACAGTCTAGAATTGCATTTGAGAATTCCAGTCTTCTATTGTCAAATAGTATTACACTACTCCTACATTTACCTTCTTGCATTTTTCAACCTTTCTTCCCTTCTGTAATTCTAGAGGGGTAGCCTCAGTGGTGGGATTCAGTCAGTTTGCACCATTTTGGGAGAACCGGTTGTTAACTTTCTGAGCAGCTTGGCAAACTGGTTGTTGGAAGAAATCTTTAGGGCAGAGAACCGGTTGTTAAATTACTTGAATCCCACCACTGGGTAGCCTCAATCAGTTACAGCAGAAAAATGAGCTAGGAATCTCATATAGCTCTTTGAAGTTGACAGTAGATTGATTGTGGCCCCAAAAGCTCATGCCTTAACAAACCTGTTAGCCATTTAGGGGTAAAACAGTTATTCTTGATCTGTTTTGTGGTAATCTGTCAATTTCTAAGCTGTTGCCATGACTCCTAGTTTTAACAACATTCACAGTTTGCATTCTTTCTTGTTTTTTTTTTAAAACTTGTTTATCTAATTCCTTAATCTCTCTCATATGCAGTTTGTGCTCTAAATGGTTTTGTCCTTGAACAGATAGAGAAAATAACAAGAAATATTATTGTACCTAGCACACATGCATAATTATGTATATGAAGTACATTCTCATTGCAATATGTTTCATTTTTTTAAGTAGAAGGTTAGATATAAACCCAGGGCTATCGCAGATGTCTGAATGAGGTGAAGAACTAAATGTAGTGGAGTGGGTTAAAAGATGAGCATTGTCACTGTCAGATGTAAATGCCTTATTCTCTAATGTGTAAATAATGTATATATGGAACATCAAGGGTTAACTTATTCTTTGGACTTTAATGTATTCATAATTTACCACTCCCATTCCTGGCTCCACCCCTTGTATATATAAGGAGCCACCCTCTCCATTCTCTTTGCTTCTATCTTGAATATTCAGCGAATATAGAATGCCTACTATGATTAAAGAGAAATATATTTGAATCTCTAACTCTCTATTATCTTTATTGAGTCTGATCCTGAAAATATTGCAACAAGCTGGTAGCAGCGGATGGTTAATTGACTCAATAAGTAATTAAAGATGTTCAAGAAAGATAGGCCCAACACCAGGGCCTACAGCAAAGAAATAGAAACTGATCAAGAGATGATCAACGAATCCACTAATGCGATTTCGAGAGAATCCGAAGAATACACCACTGAAGAAGAAGAACTGATGAGTGAAAATAATGACCAGGAAGAAATCGAAATAGAAAATAACGAACTCAGGTCAGAGATATTAAAGATACTAAAAAGCCAAAAGAATAATGAAAGTCTCATCGCGGACCTCCAGGAGATGCTGAGGAACAGCGGAGCAGCGAGAGAGAAAAACGTCATTAAAGAAAAACCCAAAGATCAAAAAACTGTAAGTGAAATGACTACTGAGAAAATAGTTGTAAAAAAGAAAAGATGTGATCCCGCGCGAAATTTTGAATGGCAGCCATCTTGGTTTCAACGAACTTCAAAAGAGAGTGAAGCAGAGCCAATCAAAACGCTCAGTTCAAAATTTCTGGCGCGAAAAACACTATCAGACGAAGAAAGTGAAAAAGAAGTCTCAAACTCTTCAGATGATCCAAAATCAGAAAGTGAAGACGATTTAACAAAATCTCAAGTAAAGTCAGCAATGAAAACGCTTTTTGCTGCTTTTGGGCCAAGATTGAAAATTACCAAGACATCTACGAAGAAACAAGAAATCAAACCGACAACTCAAGACCTGTACGCTCCCATCCTGACTTCGAAAGCGACGACACCCGAGCCCAGAGAGCCATGCCGATTCCGCCCTACACCGCAGACAGGATCGAGTGCCAACGCACACAAAAGAAAGAAAAGAACCGTCGCCACCACCAGAACCCCAAAAACCGAGCCAGAGACCGACTCATCTGAGGAGGAGCGGATCGAGAGAGCTGAAAGGGAGAGAACCTTCCACGACGACACCAAAGAAGAAATGAGCAACGCGCATGTGCAAAACTACGTAGACAGCCCCGAAAGACTTGAACTGGCCAGAGAACCGCGCAGACTCGTTGCGAGCATCCCAATGCCGTTCTGCAATTTCCTGCACTTGAGAGATCACGGACTGCCTCAGGTTGTAAGTAATGGACAAAATAATGTGGGTAACTTACCCAGTGACTTCCCAAAACTTAGAGTTGATGGCATTAATTTACAAGAGTGGTATCAACAGCTTCAGGTTATTTTTATGAAAGAAAATTTACTATTCTTTATAACTAGCCCTCCAAGAAGACCTTGGACTTTAAAAATAGATTGTTTACATCATAGAGCATTTTTCATAATAATATCTAGCGTGTCTCCTGCAATGTATCATAGCATCAAACCAAACCTAACTGTATCAGAAATAATTCAATGCATGTTTAATCTATTTCACAGCGATAGCGTAGCTACAACCACAAGAATGTCTAAGGATTTCTTTTCCTCTAGAGTAAAACCAGGGGTTTCTATAAGTGAGCATTTGATAAATCTAAACAAAATAAGAGCTGAGCTGCAATTGAGGGGGGAAGTGATTTCAGATCAAACAATAAAAAGTGTTATTATCAATTCACTTGATCCATCATGGGATAGCTTTATGTCACACTTAGATACCATTAATTTGGGATATTTATCCATAGAAAGTCTATCTAACAAATTGATAGCTGAAGACAATTCAAGAAAAAATCGATCCAGTAACCATACAGAACACGGATCTTTTAGGAAAGTAGTCTTTCAAGATAAATATAATGAGGCCTTTAGATGCTACAATTGTGGATCCAGGGAACACAGTAGAAGAGACTGCCCCAAAGTCTCAAGGGAGAGACATAGGCCAGAATATAGGAGCAAATACAATTACAGACAATCTTCCACAGATAGACACAAATATAGAAGTCCACCAAATTACAAAGAAGGTAGAGGGGGTAGAAAAAATTCAAAAGAGAGAAAATCTGGGTCACTAAATGGGCTAAATAAACAAGACAGCACCAGAACACAGCAGGATGAGAACAACAATTGGCTTATTGATTCTGGTGCAACAAATCACACCACTAACAACAAAAGTATATTATCTTCATTTATAGAAGATAAGTTTGTGATAAAGGTAGCTAATCAAGAAAAGGTTCAAGTATTAGGCAGAGGAAATATAACCTTGCCTGGTCTAGGGAAAATAGAGGGGGTATTATTAATCCCAGAAATACCTCACAACATACTAAGTGCTATAAAACTAAGCAGAGAATCTGACATCAATATAGTATTCTCAAAGGGGAAAGCAACTATAGAAAAGGACAAAACAAATATAGGCACTGTGATGATAAAAGGAGGTCTACCCTATCTGATAACTAAAGAAAGATGGTTACATAACATTGATTCAAATATGGAAGACTGTATTGAAGCAGATGATGAAAATGTCAGTAACAGTGACAATGATGAGTGTAGAATAACTCATGATCACAAAAATACACACAATGAGAAGAAACCAAAAATAGGTAAACCAATTCATGATGAGTGTGCTCACATCTTACATAGGAAGTTAGGACATGCAAGCTTTCCTGTAGTACAAAAAATGACTGAACACGCAGAAGGTGTCAAAATAAAAAATTGTGAAAATTATTTGGAATGCTCAGTATGTAAATCCACCAAACTAAAAACCAGTCCCAGACCAAAAAAATCTAACAGATCAACTAGCAATATTTTTGATTTAGTACATATGGACTTAGTTGGTCCATTAAGTCCATCAATTACCTATAGAAAACGTTACTTCCTAACTATAGTGGATGACTACAGTCGCTATGGTTTTGTTTACACATTAAAGCACAAGGATGAAACCTTTCAGAAATTTAAGGAATTCTACAAACGCATAGAAACACAACATAATATCAGAATAAAACAAATTATGACAGATAGGGGATGTGAATTCATGTCTAAAGAATTCTCCCAATGGTTAAAGGATAGAGGAATGCTACATTTCACGTCCAATCCATTTTCTGCATTTCAAAATGGAATTGCAGAGAGAAAAAATTCCACACTACAAACCATGATTAGATGCACATTAGAGGATGCTGGTTTAGGCAAACAATTTTGGTCAGAGGCCTTACATTATTCAAATTACACTCAAAATAGAACCTGGTCCAGTATTGTGAATAAGACACCATATGAGGTGATGTACAATAGAAAACCCAAATTATCACACATGCACATATTTGGAGTCACTGCAGACGTACACATACCTAAACAATTGAGGAGAAAGGGAGAAAACGTATCCAGGAGATTAAGATTCATGGGATACGAAACTGGAACCAAAGGGTATAGATTTATTGATAATAATAACAAATTTATAGTATCCAGAACAGCTGTGTTCCATGAGCAGGCCAATTGGTCTAAATTGCACCTTAATGAAATATTTCCTAATAAATGCAAAGATACGATATCTTGCGAGGAAGGAACAACAGAAAATCAAAATATTAACAAAAGTAAGAACAAAACCAAAACTTGGACAAATAGTCAGCATAAAATAAAGACAGACACATTAACAAAAAAGGAAGCTAGATATTTGCATGACAACCATAGTAAGCCTGAAAGAACTATTAGAAACAATAGAAATCAAATACCAAATAAATACAAAGATTACATAATGCATATGGATGGAGAACAAATAACACCTAATACATATGAGGAAGTATTGAAACTTCCCCGTGAAGAAAGAGAAAAATGGGAACTAGCTATGGAAAAAGAGATGGAAAGTTTACAAGGATTAAATGTATTCACATCTGCGATCGCACCTAAGGATAAAACTATTATAGGTACCAGGTGGATTTATAAAATTAAGAATTTAGAAGGAGGCAATACCTTATACAAGGCTAGACTAGTTGCACAAGGTTATGCACAAAAATATCCAGAAGACTACACTGACACATATTCACCCACAGTGAGAACAGAGAGTGTCAAAACAGCTCTTGTAGTAGCATCTGCACTCAATCTGGACGTATTTCAATATGACATACAGACTGCGTACTTACACGCAAAATTAGATAAGGAAATATATGTAAGAGCACCACACAGTCAATACACTAATAAGAACGAAATTTGGTTATTAAATAAGAGTCTGTACGGATTAAAGCAATCTGGCAAAAGATGGTACGATTGCTTGGTAAAAGTACTTAAAGCCATGGATTTCAACGCCACCACTGCTGATAACTGTTTCTTTGTAAAAAAGAGTAATGATCATATTGAATTTGTATTAATTTATGTGGATGATATTTTATATATTGGAAAGCATAAAGAGAGCAGGGAAATCTTTGTAAATAAGTTAAACGAACACTTCTCGTTGAAATCTCTAGGTAAAGTGAATAAATACCTTGGTGTGCAAATTAACAAAACTAAAAGGGGATTCAAACTTACACAAAAAGATAAAATCATTGAACTTCTAAACAAATGTAACTTAAATAATGCCAAAACCTGTGACACCCCTATGCAAACTGATTTTCTTAGAAACACTGATGAATCTTCCCCTGAGTTTAAAGACAACACATTTTACAGATCAGTTATAGGTTCACTCCTTTACATATCTAATTGGACTAGGCCAGATATTGCATTACCTCTCAATTTATTGTCAAGATATGTTAGCAAACCAACCCTGTATCACTGGGAAGCTGTCAAAAGAATTCTAAGATATCTGAAAAGTACATTAGATTTTTGTTTAATATTGGAACCCAATAATGACAAAGAACCAAAAATTACTTGTTATGCTGATGCAGATTGGGCTGGTGATACATCATGCAGAAAGAGTACCTCTGGTTATGTTTTTCTATTGAATGATTGTCCAGTTTACTGGTATACTGGCAAACAAGAACTGGTAGCCACTTCTACCACAGAAGCGGAATATGTTTGTTTGTCCAAGGCTGCAAATAACCTTGTATGGTTCAATGATTTGATCACTGATGTTTGGAAGAAACCTACCTTACCATTTATTATGCATGAAGACAATAAAGCGGCCATTGAAATATCCAGATCCGATGCAATTGGACAAAGGTCCAGACATATTGATATAAAGTTTAAGCACGTGAGACAACTGTCTCAAGACGGATTCATCAAAGCAATACATTGTGATACTTCTGAACAATTAGCTGACATATTAACAAAGCCCTTACCTTCTAAACAACACAAATATTTGACTTCTAAACTATATGTATTATATTGTCCTGAATCTGAATGTAATTGGTGTTGTATAACGAACCGGCATTTAGAGGGGGATTTGTCAGATGTAAATGCCTTATTCTCTAATGTGTAAATAATGTATATATGGAACATCAAGGGTTAACTTATTCTTTGGACTTTAATGTATTCATAATTTACCACTCCCATTCCTGGCTCCACCCCTTGTATATATAAGGAGCCACCCTCTCCATTCTCTTTGCTTCTATCTTGAATATTCAGCGAATATAGAATGCCTACTATGATTAAAGAGAAATATATTTGAATCTCTAACTCTCTATTATCTTTATTGAGTCTGATCCTGAAAATATTGCAACAGTCACAATATATTGAAAGGCTCCCTGAAAGGATTAGAGCACATACAGAGGGTGCCTAACTTGACCTTTGATTCTCTGCTGAAGCTGAGCTCCATTGTAACCTAATGTGCCAACTGTAGAGATAAAGGCTCTAGGCGAATTGCCAAGCTTAGCCTAGCTAATGTAACTTCTTGTGAAAACCAAAGTGTGGATTCTGCTTGTTTGTTGTAACTTAAAATGTATATTCTTGGCAACCTAATGAGGGATAGCATTCCCTAACAAGTTCTGAGTTATATGCCAGAAAATGTATTTCTTTCCCCTTCTAAGGTCCACTGTTTTCAGAGCGCTGAGAAAATTCATGAGGTTTGCATGATATGAAATAATGTTTCTATAGTAATGATGATCTATGCAAGCTGTGTGAACTATAAGAAGTTTGGAAAAGTTTTTTTTTTTGCTGCTTTTTCTCTATCTGCCTGCTCTGTTAAGGTGGGAGACTAAAAAGGGTCGTCCAGTTTTGCTTTCTGCAGAAATAAAAGCTGATTATCAGTAGCTTCATGTTCAGAGTTTCATTGGACACATCAGATTCTGAGCTGCACTCAAAAACCTTACAATATGAAAGGTAAGGAAGTGGTATGATTTAATCAATGTAAGAGATTATCAAAGGTCTTGTTTCAACAGTATTGACAGAAAAATACAAATATGTACTTTTCCTTAGATTATCACAGAATGTGAAGGAGACTATGTTAGACTAATCTGTTGCTCCTCAAGAAAGTGGGATTATAATTCCCATAATCCTCAACTGGAATGATAATTTAAAGTGCTAATTCCCATGGGAATTGTGAGAACCTTGGGATTATATTGGACAATATATACAGATTTAGGAATTGCTGGGGATTTAAAGGCCATTATACTGGGGGGATTTAATTGGCTAGGAATCTTCAAGATAAAGCCCTTGATAATAGGTTATTTGAAGTTGGCAGAAAAGGGGGGGGATTATTTATCAAAAGAAAGTCTGATGATGAGGAATTCAGAATGAAGGTAGCTGTTTAAAGATGTGTGTGTGTGTGTGTATTAGTCATTTTTCATACATTTATTCTGTCAACTTTTTGCATCTCTTTCCATTTTTTAAAAAGATGTCCACCTAGAATGTGTACATATATCCATGGACATATTTTCAAATAATACAATTTTCTATGTAATTGGGGTTAATGTATTTATTCTCTAATGCAATCATGTATTTTCATAAATATATATTTTTGTTCACATGTTCCCTACATCATTTGATTAGAAAATTGCAGAACGTTTGGGAAAGTGAGGATGTTGAAATGTAATTGCTTATTGGTTGAAGAAGTACGAATTTAGCAAATTTGCATAAAAATGTAGACTTACTAAATTTAACACATATCTTCTCCATAATTTTCTATTACCTTTTTGTCAAGGTCAGGGTTCCCGGAGCTTTATCTATGTCTATGTTTGGAAAAGCAGCAAGTGTTTATATACTTGGCCAGCTGTGCAGCCATTCAAAGCTTGGAAGCTCTGCCAAAAAAGGGATGGAAACTGAAGCCAAGATTTAAATAATTTATGACAAATACTCATATCACATCCTATTAAAATTCTCTTGTAAAGGTGATTCCACATGTTCCTTTAATTAACAGCTGGTAGGCAAAATCCACAATTTAGGGATAGAACATCTGCTTATCCTAAAGGCATCCCAGATTAAAGGGGAAAAAAACTAGTTGTTTTCAGAAAATATGAATCTCGTGTAAAAATGCTGCTAAGAGTCTTTCCCCACTTGGCATGAACATGTCTTGGAGGATTTTATCTGCTGTGTCCTCATTTGATCTCCAGCCATAAGTGAGTCAGATTTTAATCATTCTTAGCTGCATCAATATTATAACAGTGCTTATCTTGAGTATCTGCAAAAGAGGGACAAATGATGAAATGTGCATTGTATTGTGATGCATCACTTTTTGTCCCTGCATTGCAATATTGCACATAAGGATTTAAGGGATGGGTCCTGCATTGTGACATCACAACATAGGTTTTGTCCTTTTTGGAGTCAATATGGCTAGCTGCGGAAGTCTCTTCCTAACACAAATTTTGTCATGGACACCATCTGACATTCTTTATTGACCAGGCTGTTGATGGTATAGTCAGGTGATGCCTTATGGGTATCTATGGATCAGGTCTCTAAATTAAACCATAATCGAAGCCTCAGATAGCCACAAGAGCTATCTAGTGACAGACAGGTTGCAAGGTGAAATAGAGAGATTTCTCTCTTACCTTCTGCTATTTTACAATGCAACATTTCCTATCCCTCTCAACTGTTGTTTTGTGATCTCTGAACATGGTTTTAGCTCTCTTCTGGAACAGTTGTTGTTGTTGTTGTTAGTTATGAAGTCGTGTCCGACCCATTGCGACCCCATGGACAAAGTTCCTCCAAGCCTTTCTGGAACAGTACTAAACCCATATCCAGACAGAATCCAATGATTACCTAATATCAATGGATAGTTCCTGTCAGACCTTGGGGATTGTATGGAGTGAAGATGATATGTAGTCAAAATAACATTCTTTCCAGAAAGTCAAGGCCGAGTTGTCCTGCAGTTGTGCTGAGAAGACTGGGGAGGTATCTTCTGTTTTGGAGGGTACTGATTGGTGCATGTGATGGACATGTGGGTGATGGACAAGGACTTGGACTTTCTTTTGGGTGAGGAAAACCCGGAAGCTCTCAGATTTGGGTTTTCCCAGATGTGCCAATATGACATCTCCAATAAAAATTAGCTTTGAGGAAATTCAAGTCTTGGAGTTTGATTTCGTTGGGGGTGTTATTTGGAACTCTGACAGTTGGACTCCTTTGGAATGCCCCTGCATGAGCTACTAATGCAGAAACAGAATTTTGAGGAAGTCATCTGATAAAAACATGCCTCTTCCCCACCCCCTTCCCCATGTTAAGAAGAGTGATAGGCAGATATTATCCATTTGTTGGTGATCTAGTCAAATAGAATAGAGCTGGAAGGGACCTTGGAGGTCTTCTAGTCCTGCCCCTCTGCTCAAGCAGGAGACCCTATCCCATTTCAGACAAGTGACTGTCCAGTTTTTTCTTAAAAACCTCCAGTGGTGAAGCACCCACAATTTCTGAAGGCACTGGTTCTACTGGTGAATTGTCCTCACTGTTAGGGAGTTTCTCCTTAATTCCAGGTTATTTTTCTCCTTGATTAGTTTCCATCCATTATTTCTTGTCCTGCCTACATGTGCTTTGGTAAATAAGTTGACCCCCTCCTCTTTGTGGCAACCTCTCAAATGGACTGAAGGGGTTTTAAAGGGGATTTTAATGGTCTTTTATAATCTATTGGGTATTTTTAATATTGTTTTTGCTTGTTTTTATTGTTGTGAACCGCCCTGAGTCCTTTCGGAGATAGGGCGGCATACAAGTTTTAATAATAATAATAATAATAATAATAATAATAATAATAATAATAACAACAACAACAACAACAACAACAACAACCTCTCAAATACTGGAATACTGCTATCGTGTCACCCTTGAGTTTTGATGGAAAAGGAACAAAACAAATTCCAGTTCCTAACATACCTAGTATACTGTAAATAAGGATACCACTGTTTCTGGGTCTGTAGCAGAATAAAGATAATCAGTCAGAACAAATAATTTTATGCCTATATAGTTCCCTGCCTGTTCAAGGACTGGTGGAAAGCATTTTAACTTTAACATGAGCAAAAGCCTTACATTCTTCAGGAAGTGGCATCTATTGTTGTGGATATTTGTAGGCTAAATACAGTAGTGGCCAAAATTGTGGAAACCTTTAGGGAAAAGTGTATTTTCTAAAACTAGCTAATAATACCACTTTTTTTGTGTGAGTAGTACCATAAAATTACATATCAATGGAAAGATAATTAAATCAAGAATGTAATGCAATAACTTTTATGAAGGATTTGCTATTAGAATAGCAGTTACAGCATAAAGAAGAAAAGTGAAACACAGAAAAAAAATGAGATATGCAAAAATTATCACCATAATAGTTTTAAATAGTTTTAAATTTATTAGAGTTGCTTTGAAATAAATACTAAACTAGGCTATAGTTTAGTACAGAACTGCATGTGGAAGACATAATTTATTCTACCCATCTGGCCAGGAGCATGCTGTCTAAATGTATTTTTAGGGAGAAGAGCAAGGAGAGGAAGAGGAGAAAAGAAGGGCTGGAGCAAGGCTAACAGGCAGGATCTATATTTGCTTATGAGTAGCATAGGGTTAACTGTGTTACAATAGTTACATTTTTTCCTTCCATACTCTAATCATAATCTACAAAACTTCCACATGTGGATTCTAGAATCTGCCTCCAAAACCCTATTTTTATTTATTTATTTTTGTTTCATAATATCTCTCTCTCTCTCTCTCTCTCTCTCTCTCTCTCTCTCTCTCTCTCTCTCTCTGTGTGTGTGTGTGTGTGTGTGTGTGTGTGAGAGAGAGAGAGAGAGAGAGAGAGAGAGAGAGAGAGAGAGAGAGAGAGAGAGAGAGAATGAGAATAAATAAAACTGTTCCATTCAGCCCTTCCCTAGGCTAATAACTCTGACCTTAATGCAGAAATTGAAGGGGGCAGGAGACATTGAAAGAATGCTTTCTCTTATTTTGATTTATATCCAGGCTCTGAAAATAGAGTTCATAGTAGAGGGGATTTGAAAGAATTTCACGGAAAGAGGTGGATCAGAAAATGTGGCTTGGTGTCTATGGCCTATAGGTGTTCTAAAATCAATAGAGAGACCTCAGAGTTTCCTTCTTACAACCCCCAACTCCAATTCCTTTTCTTATTGTAATACATGCCCTCCAGAAGTGGGTTCTACTTACCTCCGCTACCGGTTCACAAGAAGCTTCTGCGCATGCGCAGATCATTCCTGATGACGTCCGGGCAGGTGGGTGGAGCCTCCTGCCGGCATTACTACCGGTTCGCAAGAACCGGACTGATGCCCTCCTAAAATGGTAAGACCATCCTTGGTCTTCAGGAATTTGCTGTATCTCAGATACTTTCAATTACAATTCCCATGCTGTCTTTCCCCTAAAGTCTTGGATTTATGAGAGTTGAAATTAGAACATCTGGGGGCCACCAGGCTGTTTGTTTTGGTTTTGTCACTGCTGGAGTATCAGCTTGTGAAGAAATTCCCTGTGGTCCAAATTAAGAAGTCGATAAAAATATTTAACTCCAACTCTTTTTCCTGGTTTCGAATAATGCCATTACTCCCCACACCATCCCCTAAAAACACCAGACTCAAGTCTTTTATTTGACATCTCATCAACTGCATTTCTAATCTGGATCCTCAACTCCTAATACCCTGAGGATATGCTGAAACTACCCCCTTGGCAGTAACTACCCTCAGTTTAAGAACCACTGACCTATTTTGAAGTTTCTTCAGCTCTGACACACAGAGCTGAAAAAGCTTCTTGGATGAGAAGTGAAACATCTTCAAAGAAAAAACAAGAAAGTCCAGTTGTCTCCTGAAAAAGCACCTTTGGGACAACTATGACCTGGATGACTGAGAATCTATACAGATATTTAGCTATACAATTTGGGATGAACACCCTTGGAATGCTGTGGGAGTAGGAATTGAATGTCCAGAGAAAAACTGCAGACTACAGGAACCAGGAGCACTACTCAGGTGACCCTGAGGACACAGATACACCTCCAAGTGTTTCAACGACCCTATAAAAGGATGCAAATGACCAGCAAGATCATTTAAAGGAATGCAAGGAATATAAATCCTTCCATTCTCCACTGTCCTGTCAGAGCTGAAGAAGCTTCTTGGATGAGAAGTGAAACATCATAAAAAAAAAAAACCACACAAAATCAAAGTCCAGCTGTCTCCTGAAAAAGCACCTTTGGGACATCACTCCAGAAGTTCGAATGGCCCCTACCCTGTTTTCTTTTCAGTCAGCCTTTTAGACATTTTCCCCAGTCCTTGGATTAGGGTAAATGGAAGGCTCCTTTGGTGCTGAGTTGGTCCCTCCTAGTTAACTGTTGTGTTTTTCTTGATTACATTTATATTTGTTTTTATTGTTGTTTACCATCCAGAAACATCTGAAATCAGTCAGATTTATAAATATGATTTATAAATAAATAAACATGGGCTACCAATAGCTAGAATAGAAAAAGACTGAAGAGCTTCACTGAATAGGAAATATCAAGAAATTGCTAATTCTATACTCACTCCCTTCAGGCTTTAATTTACTGTGTTTTCTTTCTGCATACTTCCTCACATAAACTTCTGTCTATTAACTCTGATTCACTGTCAAATTTCCAGCAATGAATAGGTTATCAACATGGAGTTAATTTCTTAGGCAACAGAATAAAGTCTCTTCCATTAAAAGATCTCAAAAATTACATTTGGAGAATCACCAAGAATGGTTTCAGAACCAAGTCTTCTCTACCCTTACTGTCCTTAGATCGCTTTCCCCCAAACATTTTGTGGAATCTGCAGGTTTCCAACATGGGCAGGATGCAATTTAGCACCCTTCTTCAAATGTTAATGGTGGACAAATGGATAGCCCTCTCTTGCTGCCAACAGACTGATTCTTCCATTTATTATATTTTGTATCTTGCTTGTGCTCTAAGATGGTAAAAGTATAAATAGACTTTGCCTCTCTCTCTAACTTTATCTTCATCAAAGCCCTGTGAGGCACATTAAGATAAAGGTGTAGCCACAATATCATGTAATCAGTTTCATTGCCAAACAAAATGGCAACCTTGGCTGTTAGTTCTTAGTTCATCTCTCTTCTCACTAGACTTCATCAATTCTTCCTTGGAAGTACAGAAGAGATATTAGTTCTACGTTGGGTCAGAACATTATCTCTTGATTGTTATTGCTTCCTAACAGTGCTTGAAAATTATATTTCTCCTTCATTCAGTGACCCTTCCTTTAGTTATTACTTCAGTCATTTCTATTAAAAAAAATTTTTTTTTTAATTAAAAGGATCCAGATTTCCTCTATGGGCCATGGTGAGTGGATGCCTTACTGGCTTTTGTTAGCTAGCAAGATGGCTTTGTGAGTGGAATCGCTGCTGGATGATGTATCTAATTTAGTGTAATCTCTCTGGAAGAAAGGAGAGATAGTTGAAATTAACCACATGATTCCGGACAGCTATTCCTTGTGAGCAGAGTGCTGAAATTATTTTTATGATCAGTTTATGAGTGGAATGGCTGAGAGTTGGGATTTACATCAAGCTCAAACTTGCAAAGCTGGTATATGGACTTTACGGACACTACCCTCCACCGAGTCTTATATCTTAATCACTTTTTTTGGATTCTTTAAAAAAATTCTTTGTATATTGGAGAGAATAAGACCCTTTGGACTGGCAAGGTTCTACTGTATTCATCAGGAGAACCTTATAAGTTTTCTTTCTTCCTGTAAATTTGATTTTGAAAGCTTTAAAAATATATGACTTTTAGACTAGTGCTCAGTATATGGATTTTGCAAATTTATAACAAAAGGGGGTCAGAAAGATTTGGAATTATAGCTTTGAATTATTTAGAAGATACTTTCTCATGGGAAAATGGAAATTGTTTTTATTTATTTTTTAAATAATGAGACCTTGAAGGTTGGACAGTAAAGCCAAAACATAAAGCAAAAAACCATAGTGCAAACTTTTGAGCACCTTTCAGCTAAGCTTTTGGACAGAATGGATCAGGTGTTTGATAAAATTTTCCAGCTATTTTCTTCTGAAGTTGTAAAATAAGAAGAAGCTGTAATGGATGTTTATGAAACTAATTTGAAGAGGACTTAAATGCAAAACAAATGTCTCTCTGATGGATGACTTATTCCCTAAAGGAGATGAACAGATATTAAATCAGGAATTGTTTTTCCTCTCTGGATATACAAAAATGCTCTACTAAGGGTTGGAAGGATTTTTTTTTTTAGAAGAGACAAACACAAAGATAAATTTTAGTTATGGATACAAGATAAATTTCTTAAAGTTCTGAAGGATTTTCACTTTGAAACACAAATGAGCAGCAAATTAGCTCTGGGACTTTTTTTTTTAATTAAAGGGGTCAAATATATATTTAAAAATAATAGAAAATTTACAAGATTGACTTATTTGATAAATATATCTGGTTGCCCTTAGTGGATGTTTGCTGGTGAAGATTGGTCGACATAGTGTTTTGATTTTGTTTCTCTGACCTAAAAATTGAGCTATGGGGAGAAGAGAGATTAGGTTTTATTTAGAGACAGTGGTAAGGTATTAAAATTGTTTTTAACCTGCTGGGATGAAAGGGCAAGTTACTTCTATTTTCTTTCTCTTTCCCCTTTCTCTTTCTTTTTCTTTTTCATATTCCCTTTTTCTTTTCATTTTTAAAACTTTTTAATCTTGTAATCTCTTTTTGTATTTTTTGTACTTTGCATTGACTTTTATCCTTTACTTGTATAATTCTTAATAAAAATTATTTGAGAAAAAGAAATAAAAGGATCTAGTTACGCATTTCTGAAATTCTGCCCTTGACCTAGCAATTATTCAGTGGTTTCTTCCATCCGTTTCTTTTTTTAGGCCTTCCAAGTTTTACTATATAAATCTATCAAACAGATAAATACCCTCTTACTGGGATCATAGAAGAGAGCAGCTCTGCGGGGACAGAAAGATTTTCTTTTCTCTCTCTCTCTTTTCTTTGTGGCCTGATTGTTAATGATTATATACAGAAAAAAAGGAGGCTAGAAATTGCTTCTCTTCTGAAGTTTCTCATGAACATGGCTTCAGTTTAAGTAGTCACATGCTTGGAGTAAATAATATATTAAGTACTATTAATTGTGCTGAAGAAAAAGCAAAAAGCGATATGTTCAAAATCTGAGGAGATATTTCAGAGCTCCTAGCTTGATTTTTCCAACTATTTTTGGCTTGCTTTTTCCTTTTTGCAGTGTTCGAATGATTTATTCCCTTTTGCAATGCTAGAATGATTTACAATCTACTGTACTGTATTATGTTCAGACTGGAGCCAAAATGAAATTGCCATCCCAGGGTTAATCATGGAAAACCCCCAGAGTCAAATAACAGTCAAATGGTGCAAATGTAGTAGGGGTTTATTTGATGTGCAACAGCTACTGTACATGTTAGCTTTCAATATTTCATGGCTTATAGTTGATAGCTAGTCTATGGCAGTTCTTCGGCTTGGAAGAATTTTTGGGTAGTTTATCTGTAGACACAGAAGTGGCCCTGCAGTCCCAATCTGGAAGTGCAGAGTCTAGCACAATGGGGACACCGTTGTAGTAATTGTGAGTGTTATTCTATGACGCTGCTCATGGTTTTCTATTGGCAATGCCTTTCTTCAAAACTGGCAAAGTCTTCATAGCATGGGACTTGCCAGTGGGTTCTGTCAGCAGCTGCAGCCTCTAGTTCCCTTGGCTGGACATCACAGTGATGAACGGTTTCTTTTGCAATGTCTTTGTGGTGCTTGAGTGATTGACCTCAGGGTCTTTCCTCAGACTCCAGTACGCCATAGAGCAACTGGTGAAGCATGTGGCAGTCATCTATTGTGATGACGTGCCTCTTGCATCTCATCTGGGTACTGATAATCAGAGACTCAATGCTGGCAGACTGTGCGATCCAAGACCTCCAGGTTAGAGACACTGTCTTGCCAACAAATGCTCAGGATGGACAGCACTTGACTACATGCAGGTGAACAATATATTGAATAATAGAGGAGCTAGCATACAACTAGGGGTGGGATTCAACCTATTCGGACCGATTTGGGTGAACCGGTAGCTCCGACGATCAGCTGAGAGCGAACCGGTTCACTCTGATGATCAAGTAGGCCCACCCGCCCCTGCTCTATACTGACCTATATTTCGTTTGTTTGAAGCCCAGCTGATAGGCGCGGCAGAGCAGATTGCTATGCCTCAGCTGTTTTACTCACTGAGGCTGCAGTAAAAGGTAAGTTTTAGAGCTGTTTTTCAAATGCACCGTGTGTGCATGGAGTGCGCGTTTGGCACGTGTGCAAGCGCTCAGTGTACCGGTGTTACACTGGTTGAATCCCACCACTGCATACAACCCTGTTTTACCCCACTGGAAATGGCAAATGCTGAGGTATCGACATTGTAAAAAACCTGTTCCTGCCATTCTGTTGTGGAGTAGTTTGATGAATCGCATGAATTACTTTGGGCATCCATAACATCTCAGGATGATCCAGACAGCCTCTCTGTTTATAGTGCCTTTGTCAGGTCAATGAAGACAGAATAAAGAGGCTTGTTCTGCTCAATGCACTTCTCCTGGACTCACCTCATGGCAGATACCATGTCTGCTATACTCTCTTCTGGCTGAAAGCCACCCTATGCCACTGGGAGGTTCTGTTCTGAGACAAGAGACAAGTCTTCAGGAGAACATAGGCAAATATCTTGCCTGTGAGGGACAGCAGCGAGATGCCTCTGTAGTTTCTGTAATCTGATTTGCTTTCCTTATTTTTATAAAGACCTACAATGAGAACTTCACAGAAGTCATCGGGCATTTCCTCTGTGGACCAAATATCTTCCAAGATGTGTTGGAATGCCTGCAAAGTATTTGGGTCTAGTGGACGTCAGCAGAAATGCCATACTGCTCTGTTGCTTTACTTGCAACCTGCTCACCTGCAAGATCGCTTGGCTGGTCTCATTAGTAGAGGGAGGCAGGTCTAGGGCACCCATGACACACACACACACACACACACATACACACACACACACACAGAGACAGAGAGAGACAGAGACAGAGAGAGAGAGAGACAGAGACAGAGACAGAGAGACAGAGACAGAGACAGAGAGAGACATGATCATTAGTATATGAAGTTAATATTGCATATTCAGTCTGTGAAATGTGCAATATGTTATTCTTATTTTAAACTTACTGTGCAGGGTTAATGAATGCACATAAAGTACCTCTGCCAGGACTCTTACAAAATGTAAAGGCATTAGAGATGCTACATTTTCACTGCAGAATTACGAATCAGAAAGCTGCTTTGAAACCTACCTCTTAGAAGCTCATTAGATGACCTTGGGCAAGCTACTCTCTCTGTGTATTTATCTTCTCTTCCCTAGCAGCACTGCTGGGACAAGTGCTGATCTGCCTTACAAAGCTGTTAACAGCATATACTTCCATCACTGAAAAATGTAACAGCTATTATTCATGTTTTAAATCCTGAATCTTCAGACTGAAGATCCTAATGAAAACTGTCATGCCATCCCCATTGATTTAAATTCACATTGTCAACAGGAAAGGATCAAGAATTAGCATAACATGTTAGCAATTTGGCCCTGCTATAAAACATTTATTTATTTTTATTTATTAAATAAATGTATACAGCCACCCAACTCATGCAAAGTGACTCCAGGCGGCACACAACAAATAGTTGCTATGGTCATTGCTCCTAGTCAGTATTCCAGCCAGGATGTTTCAGTACTCCCATTCTCCATTTCTGATTTTCTAGTCTTGTACATGTGTGATTTCTATTTCAACTGAACACACACAGTCTTCAATTCACTGGGATATTTTTCTCGTATTTTTTTAAAAATCCTTCTGCCAATTCTAGAATATCTCTAAAGCTGCATCTTGCACATGCATGTGACACTTATTAAATCCATAGTTAGACACTGAGTTCACCATGAATGTACAGATGGAAAACAGCAACAGATCCCTCCTTATCAACTCCATAGGTTCCACTGGGGATCAAAATAGCTTTCCCCAGATCTAGAAAATTGAGAATATATACATGTTAATATATGAGCATTTGCATACCTAGGGGTGAATGTAGATATAAAGACTTTTGTGCACTCATGCATTTCTCTTCTTTAGCCCACAAAATCTCGCCTCCTCCAAACTCTAAAAATGAGAGGAAAACAGCTGCCAAGGAAAAGGAAAGGGCTTCAGAGAGAAAATTATGCCAACAATCAAGACCTTTTCATGCTGTGATAGAACATCACAGCTTCCACACACTCGCTTCAGAGCTTTATTATTATATTTGTGTCTGCCCTGCAATTTATACTGAACTATAAGGTCAGTCCATGCCTGGTCTGGAAACTTTCCAACTTTGGGTCCTGAGACACATTTCCCCTGGGGATTAACATAGAAAGCTCCACATTCTGCACATGATCTCACCTTATGAATACATATATGAACCCTTGAGGTAGTCTGTAATTGGATGAACTGGACTGAAAGAGGAGAAGGGCTGCTAGGGCTTTAGAAGGTCTTAGAAAGGCTGCTAAGGTCAGAATTGAAGAAGCTTCTTGGATGAGAAGTGAAACGTCTTCAAGGAAAAAGCAAGAAAGTCCAGTTGCCTTTTGAAAAAGCACCTTTGGACCAACCATGACCTGGATGACTGAGAATCTCTATAAACAAGGGCTGCTATGGACTTTTGACTGGGCAAGGATGGATATTTTTTCTCCTCCTTTTCTCACCTCCTTCCCCCCACCCCCGTTTTAAGGGCTTCTTTATCTGCAAATATTAGAACAGTCTATCTGAATCTGGTGTCCTCCAGAGGTGTTAGATTCCCAAAATTACATTAGCTTGTTGGCAAAGCTTATAGAAGCCTAATTCTCTGGGAAGCTATCAGGTTTGGAAAAGGTGACTATTTTATTAGCCAGTGCTATCTCCCCACCCCCTCTGTTTCTCTTTTTTTTTTTGCTGGGTTACAGATCTTATCTTCACATTTTTAAATTTCACCACCACCTTCCCATCATCTTTTATTTGCAGCACAGTTATTAATGATATAAGCACACTTTGAAGGCAGCAAATTAATCTTCTCTTTAGCCAAGCTGTGAGTTTGGATTGGAAGTTAAAAAGGGACACTGAAAGTTATTTAATTTGCAAGAGGCTACAAGAAGCCCATTCTTTCCTGGTAGCTATGACAGTAGTAGTTGCAGTTAACCAGGCTTATCCCTTTTTCTTTGCCCATGAGGAGGACAACTGGCTACATCAACAATTTGTCTGCAAAAAAAGAAAGAAAGTGGGATCATGAAGAGAGTTAGTGTTGCTAGGGACACCTAAAAATAAAGATCAACCAGGGATCACCAGATTTTATGGGGAACTGCAGCATTTTCATTGTATTAGCAATTGGTTTCAATGATGGGTTAGACTAATTGCTCCATTAATAAAATTTTGTGCTAAAAGCAGCATCTCCAACTCTATGTGCTACACAATGGATAATAAGCACCGCACAATGGACAGATATAGATATGTACATGCACCAATGGATTTTAAAATTAGAATAAGTTCTTTTTATAAAAAAAAGGAAGCTGGATGGCAATTCTTTTTAAAAAATGTTCCTCTATTGAAGATGGTTACAGAAAATAAGAGATAATCGTGATAATATATAAAATTACTGCTACACTGCTGAATTTTGAACTACAAAGATACAAGTTGAGTTGAACAGCTGGGCTTACCATTCCTAGTCTGTATAGCTGGATGCCTGCTTAGATGACAACTTATTTTAAATTTTATACCAATTTCATAAGTTTTCTTGTTCTGTACAAACAACTGTCCAATTTAATGTTAAATCAAGCATTTCAATGAACATTTGATATATTTGTTCTGATTTTTTAAATTTTTTTGGGTGATAAAAATAATTGAATAAAGTCCCTGGGAAAGCATGGACCTGGATGGGGGACAAGAGGCTTCAACTGAATCCTGGCAAGACCGACTGCCTTTGGAGCCACTGGATTGAATTTTTTTTGTCATTCTTAGTTCTGGATGGGATTGTACTACCCCATTCAGATCCAGTTCACAACTTAAAAATTCTCCTGGATTCGGGACTCTTGCTCAAAGAGCAGGTGCCAGGTGTGATTAGGAGAATAGTTGTATAGCTCCAGCTTGTGCACCAGCTTCCTGGATATTGACTCCCTGCTCTTATTTCATGTGGATCATATAATGATCCCTATACATGTAGCTGACTTTATTGGGAAAAAAATCTCATGCAAGTCATAACTGCACAAACAAGAAGTATGTAAATTGGACACAAAATACTTTGCTTAATTTTCTGGTGTTTCTAATGAATGGTTTTACCACCATTATCCGAACAGCAGAGCTAATGAAAAGAAGCAAATGTATATATCCACATGCTGGGGTAGATCAGGTGTCTCGACAGAAAAACACTTTTTATATATATATATATATATATATATATATATATATATATATATATATATATATATATATGTGTGTGTGTGTGTGTGTGTGTGTGTGTGTGTGTGTGTGTGTGTGTGTGTTTTTCTTCTAGCCAGGTTTTCCCTACGTAGCCAAGGTTTTTTTGTAGCTCCAGCTCAGTAGAATCACATCTACTCGGTTCTGGGCTTTTTTCCTTTCTAACACCTAGCAAGCTCTAACTGCTAGGTGGGAGACCTAAATAGATCCATTTCTAGCTCGTTAGCTGTCATCAGTAGGCCACACCCATATCCTCCCTGTAAAGGCACAGTATCAATTTTCTTACTTCTTCGTAGGGTTTATGTGTGTTTTTCTTCTAGCCAGGTTTTCCCCACTATATATATATATATATATATATAGTGTGTGTGTGTGTGTGTGTGTGTGTATTGCAGGACAGAGTTGGTTGATTGAGGTAATTGAAAATGAACAAGGAGTGATATTCAAAACATTAGCTTAATCATTGATGATGATGATATTTATTATGAATGAAGGCAAATATACGTATCCTGGTATAATGTTGCAGGATCCAATCTGAGTCAGTCATCTGGAGCAGCGGTTTAGACTTCTGACCTTTCGGACTCATGCTGGAAACCATCCTCAGGGAATTTCTCTCTACCAGAATGTGTGCTTTGGACTATTGACAAGCACCACCTAAATACTATGCATAGAATAGCTAAACCTCTGGTCCTGGTGACCGACCCAGATTGGATCCTGCAGGAATATTTCTAACTAGAAAAATAGAAACAGGAAGATAGCTATTTGGCCAATTCAAAAAGCTTAAAGAAGGATTGTTGAACTGCCTAGCTTGCTAATTATCTAACAGCAATAGCACTTAGATTTATATACCGCCTTATAGTGCTTTACCGCCCTCTCTAAGTGGTTTACAGAATCAGCATATTGCCCCCATCAATCTGGGTCATTTTACTGATCTCCGAAGGATGGAAGGCTGCATCAACCTAGAGCCAGTTAGGATCAAACTCCTGGAGTGAGCAGTGAATTAGCTCGCAGTACTGCAATCTAACCACTGCGCCACCACAGCTCTAATGCTCCTCCTACCCAGGAGATAGGAAGGGAAAGGCAACGAGGGCATCTGGAAGAAGGAAATGGAGAGACAATGTTGTCTTCAACTTCTCTTTCTCAGCAAGAAGATATTACAGCAAAACACATACTGGTGATTCACTGGATCCAGGGCACTGATTGAAAGCCTTTCCAGAGAAATCAAAAGTCCTATATCCTATTATATCTTCATTGTCTATATAAGAAATAGATGTCTGCTGATGGGAATCAGGAAAGTGTCCAAAGATCGATCAAGATGTATTGGCAATTTCTGTAGAGATTGTTAAGGGTTGCAATTCCTTTTTTTTTTTAAAGTAGCAAAATAATAAAAAATAAAAAATCAAGATTTCAGTTTTTCCCAAAGTTGCTTTTTTATATGCAGCTTCCAACCCTTATCAGGTTTTCTGGTCTAGTTTATCATTATGTAAATCCCAAGCTATTTTGAATCTTAAGGTTAAAAACAGCATCTTGAATTGTGCCAGGAGTAAAACCCAAATTGAGCAGAAGCAATAGAACAGTAGGAGTAATATGAAATTGCTGCTAGGAGGGAGATCATCACCGATGCTGGAATTATTTCTAAAGCTGGATCTATTAAAAGTGTCTCGCTATAACCAAGCATATTCTTTGAGTTACAAAGGCACAAAGGATGGGAAATGTCTAAAGCTGTTTTAGCAGGTGGAGTTGGGTGTTAAGCATTCCTAGTTGCTACCACTAGGTGAAATTCCAAGCACAGAGGATTTTAAAAGAATCCCCGAATTGCAGTTAGACCATTTTGAAAAGTTGGATTTAATTGTCTTTTGGGTGGTCAGCCCAGAAAGATTGAATTAACCTTTCTTTGCTTCCTGATCTCCCCATTCCCAGTTCATACTTTATAACTGCTTCACCATCCTCGACGTTAGGACTGAATATGAACGCAACCTCTATTAATTCAAGAAAGGAGGAAAGAAAATCTCGTAATGATATGCTGCTTCAAAACTGCTTAAATTATAGTGCCATTATCATTACAGCAAATGTAGTTGAGTTTGCTTTTGCAGTCCTAATGCCAAAGGCATTCACAGGAGAATAAACAATATTTTTAGAGCAAAAATAATAAAATGAGCATCTAGAGTTATGTGATTATTTTCCTGGTCACCCCTGGCTATATATAAACCCCTGCTGAAAAACACAATTCTTTTCACATAACTTGCCTTGCCCGTAATAACTACATTGATTGGATGACCCGATTTACAGATGCTAAGACAATAGCTGGGTTCACACCACACATTAAACCAATCGTCGTTCTTTTCCATCTGTTTCTATTGTTATCTCTATCAGCCTATGGGATCCCATTCAGACCACAACGATAATCAAATGCTAAGCAAGTTAAAAATCTCAGTACCAAACCCTATTGTTTATGTTAGTTCAAATCTTCTTCCTGGATCAATGAGTGGAGAAAAGATGAGGCATAATGCAATCTAATTCCACAAGAAAAGGATGAAGAGACGATGTACAATCTATTCTCCTGGACTGGAACCTTCTTAATAAGAAAAACAGAATACCATTTCTGTGCATATCCATCTGTTGAATCAGCAAGCTCTACTTTTTAAAAGCTGTATACTTCAACGAGTAGAACGATCAACCAAAGCTTTAATCAAAAATTTAAAATTGCCTCCCAATTAATTACCAAGCCTGGGATTGAAGCACACAGCTGCACCAAGATGCTGGCCTTACTCTCCCTTTGTTAGCTTAGCTGGAGAGAAAAAAAAACCAAGCTAATTATTGTTTCTTTTCCTACTCAGTATGAAAAGCTAGCAGGGAAGCTAGCACACACACGGAAGTGAGCTATCATCATTTTCTTTCTGGCAAAAAACCCCCATGACTGGTCAGTCTAAATTTATTTATTTATTTATTTAATTTGTATACCGCCCTTCTCCCAGAGGGGACTCAGGGCGGTGAACAGCCAAAATTGAAAAACATACAAATACAAAAGTTAAGATAATTAAAAAAGAATTAAATCATTAGCTTCCCAATTTAAAACCCCCAAATTCATAAAATTTAAAATCTCAATTAAAAACCATTTAGGCTAGGCTGGCTTGGTGGAATAAAAACATCTTCAGGGCTTTACGGAAGGTCCGGAGGTCCGGGATCAATCATATTCCAGGAGGCAGCTCGTTCCACAGGGCGGGTGCCCCCACAGAGAAGGCTCTCCCCCTGGGGGCCGCCAGCCGACATTGCCTGACCGACGGCACCCTGAGGAGGCCCTCTCTGTGAGAGCGTATTGGCCGGTGGGAGGTTATCGGTAGCAGCAGGCGGTCTCGCAAATATCCTGGCCCTAAGCCATGGAGCGCTTTAAAGATGAGAACCAACACCTTAAAGCGCACCCGGAAGACCACCGGGAGCCAATGCAAATGACAGGACTCAGTCACAGCTGATGTCAAACTGTTTCTGAAACCGGCCTCTGCACCAATCCTTATAGGATCTGAAGCTGTTTTAACTTGGGTAATGTTTTAATGGAACAAAAAAGACACTATTCCAAAAGACTTTGACTATGTGTCGGAATGGTCAAACAATTGGCAACTCCAAATCTCAACCAACAAATGCTCTGTTTTATACATTGGCAAAAAGAATCAGAACACTAAATACAAGCTGGGCGGATATGACCCCATAGATGACCCTCATTCTGTCTAGGACCTTGGAGTACTCATATCTAATGATCTAAGTGCCAGAGCCCACTGTAGCAACATTGCCAAAAAGGCTCTAAGAGTTGTTAACCTAATCTTGTGTAGCTTCTTCTCTGGTACTATTGTACTGCTACCTAGAGCACACAAAACATTTGCGAGGCCAATTCTCGAATACACCTCATCTGTCTGGAACCTGCACTGCATATCGGACATTAATACAATTGAGCGCATCCAGAAATATTTCACAAGAAGAGTCCTCCACTCCTCTGCTCGCAAAAAAATACATTGTGCCACCAGACTTGAAATTCTGGGTTTAGAAAATTTAGAACTACACCGCCTTCGGTATGACCTAAGCATAGCTCCTAAAATCATCTGCTACAATGTCCTACCTATCAATGACTATTTCATTGAATAGTTGTGGACTATTCAACCACAACAATACAGGAGCACACAATAGATACAAACTTAAGGCAAACTGCTCCAAACTCAATTGCAGAAAATACGACTTCAGCAACAGAGTGATCAATGCCTGGAATGCACTACCTGACTCTGTGATTTCTTCCCCAAACCCCCAAACCTTTAAACTTAGACTCTCTACTGTTGACCTCACCCCATTCCTAAGAGGTCTGTAAGGAGCGTGCATAAGCGCACCAATGTGCCTACCATCCCTGTCCTAATGTCCCCTTTTATTCGTATCCATTTCATGTATTCATAATCATGTTTATACTTATATCTGTTATCTAATAATACACGCTTGACAAAATAAATAAATAAATAAATAAATATCCTGCATTTTGAAAGGGATATGAATCTTTGGAAATGATATTGCTGCTTGGCGCAGGTCAGCAGAGAAGCATTTTTATGTGAAGTTCATTAAGGTTGCATAATATAGAAACCAGTGGGGAGGACGGACACTGTTCTCTGTTCCAATGGCTGAGCAGCCTAAGGGTCTATTTTGCTTTTTGCACTCAGCCCTTCTCACAATGCAGGCCCCCACATGTCTGCTCAGAAGATAGCTCTACTGAGTTCCCTGAATCCATGCATCAGTGTTAAAGGTTTGCAACAATTACCAGTAACAAGCCTCTTTTTTACATGGCAAGCGTGTCTCATTAGCAGCGGTTGGGTAATGAGTTGGGTTATGTTCTCAAGGAAGCACTTCCTTTTCCCAAAGCCAAGAATGACCAACAATCACATGAATTTCTACCCCTGGCAGGCTTCTACCTGCCCATTCAATCCTTCAAGAAAGCAGCATAAGGGAGCTAGTAATTGCTTGAATAGGATTTGTCCTATTCTGATAATTGTCTTAATTGGCAATTGGAATATTTTCCTTTAACATTCTGGAAGCAGATTGATTAAGCTGCTTGTCATTCTCACATTTGTTGCCTAGTTCCAGAAGTATGTGGTATAGGCCCAAAAGGAAAGAAGTGCACACAGACAAATATTAGTGAAATGAAAAAGACACCCCTTCCTCACTTCTCAGCCATTTGTTGAAGGAGGAGATGGAATGCTAGCTCTCTTTGGGCTCCAAGGCAGCATTCCATATAGGATTTGAAGGTTTATGATATCCTATGATTCGCAAGGAACACCTAGGCCTTGATTTAATATACAGGTAGTGCAATGCTCCAATGGTGAAATTCAAATTTTTTTACTATCGGTTCTGTGGGCATGGCTTGGTGGGCGTGGCAGGGGAAGGATACTGCAAAATCTCCATTCCCTCCCCACTCCTGGGGAAAGGATACTGTAAAATCCCCATTCCCTCCCCACTCCTGGGGGAAGGATATTGCAAAATCTCCATTCCCACCCCACTCTGGGGCCAGCCAGAGGTGGCATTTGCCGGTTCTCCAAACTACTCAAAATTTCCGCTACCGGTTCTCCAGAACCTATCAGAACCTGCTGGATTTCACCCCTGCAATGCTCCCAAGCAAGCTATGGACAGATTTATATTGGAAGCCAAGGAAAAGCCACCCATCCCTACCTGACATTGGAAGGAGATATCCAAATTATCTCTGGAAGGGTCCCATAGAGCAGAGTTCCCCAATCTTTCTGCCTTCGTGGACCAGCTGGGAGGGGGAGAGGGGATGATTCTGTGCCAGTGGTGGGCAAGCATGCATGCATGCACAGCTCCAGCAGCAGGCAAGCAAATGGCATGCATGTATGCATGTGCTTGCCCACTGCTCACACAAGTGGGGATACGTGTGTGCTCAAATGGCTCAAGGCTTGGTAGTGAGCCGGGTCCTGGGGGTTGGGAACCCCAGCCATAGAGAGATCTAATAGTTGGTTTCCCCTTATGTACAGTATGTGAGAGAATAAAGTTATGCTTCTTTAATCTAAGATGCATCTCGTGTCTTCCTCATGGTTTGGGGAAAATCTCCCTTCATATGCAAATAGTAAGAATGCCTTTTCTCAGGCAGTCTAGTTTACCTGGGCCTCACCTAAAATAGTGCTTTTTGCCTTTAGAGTACAGAGTTAAATCCTGGCTCATTAGTGATTAACATTGATTTATCGACCAACCAGAGCAGTGGTAATGTAAATCTTGTCTTCATCAGGTGATCTATCATCACAGTGATAGCTGGGGGGATGTTGCAAGATGTTATAAATCATTAGTTTAAAAAACTTTCAATCATATTTCATGATTATAGGCTGAGATCCAACTTGTTATTTTTACTCGGATATGGATTCATGCACATTTATTCAATAAGTGAGTGGAGAGAAAAACAGGTATTTTCAAACATCGTTTTTTTGCCATTGCAAGTTTAGGTTAAGAGGAACTGGCTGGCAACTGAGTGAACTTCACAAGGCTTATTCACACAACATTTAACTGGTCACATAAAGACGAAGCATCTTTGCTGGCTCAATGAGCTAAATTTGCTTAGTGTAGGTTAATCTTGGTTGTGATTTGTGTGCCTTAGCATTGATCATTTTGCAAATGATCCATTCAACTACTTTAGGGTTAGTTGAATTACTTATTATTTGTTTTATATTGTTTCATATTGTTTGTTTCTGCTTTCCTATTGCCGTTTTGGTGGGTTTTCTCTTCTCTTCCTTCTCATGGCACCATTTGCTAACCATAGGACACTTAACTTTCTTACACGATTGCCAACAAAGACACAGTGGTAGTTGTTTTGATCCAACTGAAGTATAAGATCAGGCTTTGCAAGGAACTACTTTAATGTTTTCCCAAATCAACTGCCATCTAGACTACCTGGGGCCTGCTTAAGTGAATAAAGAGCCTATCCTTTGCCATAAATAGCAAAGTCTTTGAAAAGGCTGCAGCTAAATGATTCAATTTTTTTTTTTGGTATCAGCTCTGCTTCAAAAGTTATCTTGAAAAGAGCTGCAGGAAGTATGTGGTTGCATCTAATGTTTTATGTCTGCTCTCTCCCTTTTTTTTTTCTCCTTTTGTGTGCAAAATGGGTTCTTTTGACTGTCTTCACAACAGCCCTGATCCATTCAAAACAGCAAGTTTGTGTTTCTAGTACAGATTGCAATGATTCTTTTGTTTATCATCATCCAAAAACACTCTCATGATGGCATCAAAAGGTGATAATGACTAACTTGCAAGTTCGACATTCTCTACGCAGTTCTAGGCTTCCCAATACACAAAGAGATTTGATGAGGAAAACAGACTGGACAATTTGGCAGAGTGAGTGATCAACACGACCCATTAAATTGAAAAATACTGGGTCAATTTTTATTAGCCTTAATGGGACTCCGTTTCAACAGGCAGCTCAGTGAATACAGAAAAGAGAAAGAATGGCTTTTGAAGCAGACCCCAGTGCTGGCAAGTACAGGACAATGGCTAGAAAGAGAAGGATGGAGACAGAACTATCTGGAATAGGAATAGATGTTGATCTCTCTTCTTATGTTTGTTCACCAACAGAGGAAAATGAGGAGAAAACATAAGCAGCAACTCTAAAGGAGAAGTTGAAAGTTGCAAAGGTAGCCAACAGGAGATCAAGGCTTTAGAAGATTGACAGTCTTATTGGAGACTTTTGGGGGCAGAGGTGATTCAAGGAAGTGATTTTGGTGGCAGCTCTGCGTACCTAAGCAAAATGCATCTAGCACCAGCAGCCCTGGTTTTTAAAGGAGTTTTGAAAACTACGTAGTCAGCATTCAGCTGAGACGTTGAATTGATTTCTGACATTAGAAGAGTTTAATTCCAGGTTCAGATCCTCTCCCTCGTGGGCTGCATATGCTTTAACTCCTCAAAGTGGAAGTGGGAAAATCTGTTGTTCTCAAAATATTGCTAAACCAGCATCCCTCAACAATGGACACCATTTTGGCTCTGCCTGCTAGGAGATGTAGTTCAGCAACATCTGAAGAGCCACAGGTTCTCTCATTCCTGCTTGAAAGGACAGGTGTGACATCAATGAAATACATACCAAACCAATCCTTTGCAGAAACATCCCATCACAAATGATTAAAAATGGCACAGTCACATCTGTGCACCTCCCCTCTAATTTAAGGCTTGTCTTTCACCCATATCTCAGGAAACATGAGCTGACCTACAGCTGAACAGGACATCCTAACCACAGTTGCCTAGAAGTGAGTCTGGAGTCCTGAATGTTGAAGTGATATGGAGCAGAAATGGAAGAAGAGACTCGGAATGGGTCAATTTTCCACAATCAATTTACTGTGTTCATCTCGCCGTGGCCATCTCACTGCAGGATAACTTGCCATGGAAAATTCCATGTGGATAACTCAATACAATAAAAGTTTCTTTGATATTATTTCTATTTTTGTCAATGGAAATATTATTTCCATGTTTATCGCATTGAGTTATCCTGCGTGGAATTGTCTACGGCAAGTTGTCCCATGGCAAGTTGGCCATGGCAAGATAGCCTCAGCGAGTTGGCTGTCGTAAATTGTCCTAGACCTGAAAACACTTGGCCAAGTTTGTCTGCAAGTGTTGTTCCATATTTTATTCACCTCCGCTATAACTGTTTTAATTGCATTGTTTATCACTTTTACCAGTGGCATCTATGAGAAGGGCAGGGTGCGGGAGTGGTGGTGTCAAAAAATCAAGATGGTGGCTGCGACTGTGTAATCTAACCTCCGCCTCTCTGTATGCATGTGTGACATTGATGTGCATACAAAAGATGTGGGGCTTTGATCATGAGGCGATAGCTGTCAGTCTGACTTTTTAAAACCTTTTCATGGATTCCTTCACTTTCTTTTTTGACCTAGTTCCTCAGACCTTCTGAAAGTTTTGGCTGAAGAACAGCCAGTCAATTCCAAATGCAGAAATGCTCTTCACTTTGTCACGCACAACCCACTTCTCCAGCTGATGCAAAATTCAAAAGACACTGCACTGACTCAGATCTGGTTGGTTGGCATTTTATGAAATTTTACTTTATTTACAAACATTTGGGTTGAAGCACAACTTCAATATTGCAACTGTTGTGCTAAAACGTACCTCTCCTCCACACTTACATGTATATTCACTATGAAATGTAATGAGATCTCTGTCTCCCTTATACACATACATTGCATATGAACTGTTTAAAGTTCCTTTGTAATAAAACATTCACAGGAAACTGAACTGACCCCGAGGGACTACAGGGGAAGAGCCAGTGGCCCAGTAAAAAAACCAATAATTGTTTATTTATATTCACCGACTGTATCTCAGAAATTGTGTAGCTGCCATGCTGACCTAGTAGGAAGAGATAAATAATAATAAGGTCAGCCAGATGGATTTATCAAAAGCATTCCAACATCATGCTGTAATATACAGTGTCTTCTTTTTTTCTTTGTCTGGTCTTTCATAATATAGGTTAGTTTATGAACATAGGAACATAGATTGTGTTGTGGCCCAACCTTGGTTGCTTATGTGAGCCAGGTTTGGGCCACAACACAATGAACAACCACAACACATTTCTAAAATGTCTCGGGGATAGATAGATAGATAGATGATAGATAGATAGATAGATAGATAGATAGATAGATAGATAGATAGATAGGCAGGCAGGCAGGCAGGCAGACAGGCCGACCGACAATCAGACCAACAGACAGACAATGTTGATCTGTAACTTTACACACTGGCAAATAAAGAGGTTTCTGCAGCAGCTGTTTTCCAAGTGAAAGAGTTGAGATTCTGAAATCCTAAGCAAGCAAACAAAAAGAATAATGCATCTTAGAAATGGAGACACAATCTAAAACCAGGAAACCTGCTATGTGAACACTGATTATTACATGTCAGGTAACTGTGAAGTCATGAATAGAGGACTAGCTCTTCAAATAATAATGGGTACCAGGCACCTTAGGGACAAAACAACAAAAACAGTTTTTTCTTCCCTGCTTTTTTTTCCACCAAGGATTGAGTTACCGTAAATAATTTTCTTGAGTGAAATTGTTCTGGAGCCTGGCTACAGGATCCCTGCCTGCATTATGAGCCTAGGCGTTGATTAAACTTTCAAAAGTGCAGATGCTTTTGATGTATAATGAGAGAATGTTATTGCAGATATTGTGGAATTATATGATTTTTTCCTTGACAAATGAGTTCTCTGACAAGAGAAGCTCTGGTTTCTTGATTAAAACTTTTCTTTCCAGCAATGACTTGCAGGGAAAGGAGAGAATGGAAGGAGAGAATAATAAATTAAACTATACTGTATGTTGGAATTACTGAAGAGGAAAGTTATAAGAGCCAAAATTCAATACCTATGTTCCAGTAGTGGGTTCCACTTACCTTCGCTACTGGTTCGGTACTGGTTCACAGAGCATCCATTATGACATCCGGGTGAGTGGACGGAGCCTACCGCCGCTGCCACTACCGGTTTCTACCAGGGCGAACCGGTAGAAACCCACCACTGCTGTGTTCTTATCAATCCATGTACTCTTTTTCTTGCATTTAATTTATTGTAAAGATGGATGTGCATGGTTCTTCCCAAGATATCTTTTGCCAGAAGCATAGGTTAAATGTGTGCAGTGTTGGGATTCATGGTTTAGTGGTCTAGAGAATGGATTTCCTGATGTCTTATTAACCACTCAGACTGGGACTTTCAGAGAAAGTGGTCTGCTACACAAACCACAAACAACTGAGGAGAAACTGACTGGGCTCCTTTCGTTATAGCCAAGTATAGTTTAATGAGGTGTAGATTAGGTTTGCTTAGCCACTATAGGGCAAATCCTGTTGTTAGGTATGATGAAGCAGCTGGTTCAGGCTACCAATTTCACATATACTTAACAGTTACTTAATATTCCTTTAGGAATCAGGGAGTGGTTTGTATGACATCTTGCCTCCAGTGTCAAAAAAATCTGGATTGCCCCTGGATGTTATGTACTGCAGCATCGATGAGGTTACATGCATTTGATCATTTTCTATGAACAGCAAAATGCTTGAAAATCTGAATCATCAAGAGTGTGCATAATGGCATCTTCTGAAACACCTTCCTTCCTTCCTTCCTTCCTTCCTTCCTTCCTTCCTTCCTTCCTTCCTTCCTTCCTTCCTTCCTTCCTTCCTTCCTTCCCTAATTTATCTTATTGATGTGTTTGAGGATAACATGGTCAGGAGCTGGGAACTGCTCAGGTCCTACTGGATGTAGCTACCTCTCCAGTTGCATTTGTGGTGACACCACAAAGTGGCAGTCAGCAGTTGATGCGAATAAGCAGAGAACTCCTCTCTCTTCACATGGACAGTCTAGTGCAGTGGTATCAAATCGTCACGTAACGTATCATGTCTTTTCCCCCCTTCACTAAACCAGGTGTGGGCATGGCCAGCATGTGACGCATCTGGCCCACGGGTCGCGAGTTTGACAGCCCTGGTCTAGTGGTTAAGGCACCAGGCTAGAGACCAGAAGACTGGGAGTTCTAGTTGCACCTTAGCCATGAATTCTGGCTGGGTGACTTTGGGCCAGTCACTGCCTCTCAGCCCAACTCCCCTCACAGGGTCATTGTGGGGAAAATAGGAGGAGAAAAAGTATATAGTAAGTTTGCCACCTTCAATTATCAATAAAAACAATAAAGGTGAGATATAACTAAATAAAAACAATACTTGTTGATAGGGAAAGTCTGGTGCTATAGGCTTGCTGTCTTTTGGTAGCAAGTCTCATAAGGTCAGGTCAAGGAAAACAAATCTTTCCCATGTCTGTTGTTTGTGGGGATGTTGCTCGATTCAGTGCAAAACTTTAGTTGGGGCTTTACCATGACAGACCTGAGGTACCAGTTTTGGATTGCTTAACGCATTGTAAGCCGCCCTGAGTCTCCGGAGAAGGGCGGCATATAAATCGAACCAATAAATAAATAAATAAATAAATAAATAAATAAATAAATAAACAAATAAATAAATTTCATCAATTTCTGCTTCCATAATTAATGTACTAGGTAGAATTTGAGGACAGTACTAAAGGCATTAGACCAGCATTTTTCAACCTTAGCAATTTTAAAATGGGTGGACATCAACTCCCAGAGATCCCCAACCACCATGCTAGTTAGGGAATTCTGGGAGTTGAAGTCCACCCATCTTCAAGTTGCTAAGATTGAGAAACTTGGCATTAGATGTACTATATACTTATCAGAGGAATCTTTGTTATCGGAGAATCTGCATTTGATATCCGCTTGGGCACATCCCTCTCCAGATGCTTTATTTGAAAAACCAAGCTTGATGTACACATTCTGATTTGTAAAACTTTGATCACATTTGGGATTGAACAAAGTGTTTACAGTTTATGAGAAATGAAAGCTCTTGAATTTTATATTCCAAGCTGCTTGGTTTTTGAAGCACCAGTGGTAATTAGAACATGCTTTATTCTCCCTCCTTAAACGAAAGGTGATTTTTAATTACTATTGTCCCCTTTTGCATGACAATTCAGGTATAATCTGGTACCCTAGATGATTCCCCCCCCTCAAATCTCCCATGGCTTCTTTAACAGCAGCATGACAACTACACAAATTCAACAGGTGACGCTTTCAATTACTGCATTTCTATGCAGAGAAGACCTCTTTTATATTTCTGACATGGAATTGTTAAAATCTTCCCATCTGCTCAAGATCTGCACAAAACAGATGAGGAGGAATTCCCACAGTTGTTCTCTGCTCGGACCACTCACACACTTAATTTTTAGCAGCAAGGGAGACTGTATCTTCAGTTTTAAAAATAGAATGTTAATTAAAACTGCTATTCTATATATACTTGCTAAAATGTGAATTTTACTGAAGATTGCATAATGGTCTCTGAATAAATACCTTAATCTCAGTGAACATAAGAGCATCAAATGTGAAACAAAGGCAACCATATTTAGGAAGGAATGGTTTTTGGAAACCGGAAGTTCAGAATGAAAAGTAAAATAAGGCTACAGAAAAAAACATGTCACTGCTGGTTTTTTTAGAGGTTCCATATCTTTGTAGGGAATGAAGCTCTGACACATTTAAATTGGCTTTTCGGTTGCACTGGTTTCAATTGATCTATAAGGGAAAAGTCTGTTGTTCTGGAAATAGAGTATATTGTTTGCATGAAAACGTCTTAGGTTTGGTCTCTGGCACCTCTGTAGGGGTCAAATATTGTCTGAAACACAGTGGAGTCACTTCAGTCTCTTTAGAATAGTCATTAGCTAGGCATAGCTGGACTTAGTCTTTGGACTAAGGGGCATATGAAGTTTTCAACTTGCATGTGAGACATGCAAACACAAATGTATCTGTCTATACATCACTTGAGAAAAATAGTCTTTGGCAGAAGAGCAGTCTGGTCCGGGCACCATTGCCCCCCCAGAAGCAGCAGGTGTAGCAGGCCCAGCAGCCGGGCCTTGGGTCCAGCGATGGCGGCGGCTTATGAAATCGATCTGGGGAAGAACGGATGGATTCTTCCCTTTCAGCCCCTCCTGCATTCACTGAAAGAGCCATTTTGGGGGTGGGGGTGGGGGTTAGAGCTTATATTGCAAGCAGCATGAAAAATCAGGCAAGGTAGGTCATATTTTTGGAGAAACATGGTAACACTCAGACTTCCATGTAGTGGATTATGTTAGGTCCAGGTTTAATTACATATCTTCTGTTGATCTTGTACTCACTGTGGGCAAGACTTCCCTTGTTGAATCTCTGTCAGCAGGTATATCAATTTAGTACATATTTGAGGTTGTGTTTCATGTTTTTCTTCCGTATCTTTTATGCCTCCCCCACTTTTTCTGTGCATATTTAATCAGAAGCTTAAGTTCATATCTACAAGAGGAAAATAATGTTTTGGATTTTTTAAACAAGATGGGTTGAGACAAATATTCAAGGAGTAAAAGGATCACGTTACCCTTGCATCTATGGCCATGGTTCAGTGGGCCTAGCTGCAGATGCTTCAACAGCAGAGCTTGGTTCCTTCATTCAGGAGATGCTCTAGACCTGCCTACCACCTTCTTAGTATGTAGAACTCTAAATTCTGGAAATCAGCTGGGAATCACAGGGTTTTCAGTTTCAACACATCTGGTGGCGTGATGAAATGTGCATCTGGAGGAGCAGAAGGGGAAACTTTTGGCAACAAAACAACAAACCTGGGTTAAGAGACTGTGCAGTCTGAGCTGGAGTGGGGGAAAGCCATGTCCTAGAACAGTGATGGTTAACCTTTTTGCCGTCACATGCCAAAAGCAGGGGGAGCATGGGGGGTTGCGCATGCGCATGGCCACACCCAAAATTCAATGCCCCAATGTGCCCCCCCACGCATGCATACGCGACCCCCCTGTGTTCTCCCCACTTTTGGCAAGCGATGGCAAAAAGGTTACCGGTGGGCCCATTTTTTGCTCTCCCCAGGCTCCAGAGGCTTTCTTGAAGCCTGGGAAGGGCGAAAACAGCCTTCCCCACCCCCTGGAGGCCCTCTGGAGGCTGGAAACAGCCCGTTTCCTGACTTCTGGTAGGTCCAGAAGGCCTGAAAATCAGCTGGCCAGCGTGTACATGTGCGCTGGAGCTGAGCTAAGGCAATGATCGTGTGCCCACAGATATGGCTCCGCGTGCCACCTGTGGCATGCGTGCCATAGGTTCGCCATCATGGTCCTAGAATCTCTCAGGATATATCTAGTAGATTAGAAAGTTATATATTTAGTTTGGCAAGATTCTGCCTGTTAGGTGTAAGCAAATAAAAGATTAAACTCAATTGGATTTTGCTGTGTTGTCTCCTTGAGCCTGACAGATGGTTACCTGATTGAGGAAGGCTGTCCTGGATCATCTTGAGAAACAACCAGTGAAGCAGAAGCATCCTAAAGGACTTTAATGTCTCTTTTCTCTCTGCTCCAAAGGACATTTCAACCTATGTCCTGAGTTGCTGACAAATCCCCAAACTCCATTCATTTTAGGAACTCCATCTGCTCTGTTCACATGGCAGTTCAAAGCAGTTGGAGTCCTGCTAGAGCGTTAGATTCAATAATTTTTCAATTTGTGATGGGATAGTATGACTTGTGATAAGCAGGGGCTGTTGCTTAAAAAACCAAATGATTTGCCATATTTCTAGCTTCCCATTTGCTAATTATTCCCAATTTATTTTAAACCATTTTACAGTTTTTCTCCATTATTCTCGCTATTTGCCAAGCTCAAATGTTATCAGGATGTTGTTGTCTGCATGCTTATAAGTGGAGTTTGCCAATCATTCCTGCCAGTAATGTTTTAATATTAAATAATACATGTTTTCTTTCATGATATATTCCAAATCAGATACCTGATGAAAGATAAGCATTAGAAACACCCAAAGAAACTCAAACAATTAAAAGAAAAGGAAAGAGAAAGATTGTCAGGTTATGTTTGATGATGTTAGATCTTTCCTTGTTTTAACTGCTATAAGAATAAATTTAGCAGTTATGCAGGCAGTTTCACAATTTGACTCTGTCTGAAGGATAAAAAATGGGTATAAAACCATCCATTCTCTCAGGTGCACTTATTAAAAGAGGGTTGTGATGCCCTATAATGAAGATCATTATAAGTGTTACAATAAAAAGGACTTGTTGAACGATATTGATTTTCTTGGAGTCACAAGTGCAAATGTGCCGAGATAGGAGAATATTAGCACACCTGTCAAATAAGAGTGGAGATGGAAGGATGTAGTCCTTGTCCCTGAAAAATCCTTTCCACAAACTAAAGGAAATAAAAAGATACAAATACTTTGCAGGTTCCCAAGAGCCTGGATCAAGTGTACGTCTGGAGCTTTGAGAGAGTGAGCTGACTTTAGAAGGATATTCAATGTCACCTAATCTTGATAGCATCAACTTTTTAGCCCGAATATAGTCCTAATTAAGGAATCTATAGGCAGCTCTGCTTTACTGTCTTCTGTCCATAGTGAAAGATAATTTATCAGCTAAGACTAGCAACAATGCAGTGAGAAAGGAAAAAAAAAAATCTTTAACCAGTATGTCACCGATACATTCCATGCAATATGTTCAATTCTGGGTGTCCGACAACAAGCCTGAGTATTGGATTGGGGTTGGCCTGTGATTCACCTAGTAAAATCATATTTGTACAGTATTGTCTCTAGGATGCTTTTCCTTCATATGTGGGTCAACGCAAATTACATAGAGTATTTGGACTGGTATTTTAGATTCACAAAGCTTTAGTGTTAAAGCTATCAATTCACCTTTTTTGGAATAAAAAAAAAGTTAATTTGTGTAGATTTTGATGACACTTGCTTAATATATTCACCATGGCTTTTCCAGGACCTCCATCATAAAATACTACTACTAGATAGCAGTACCTGTTCAATGTTGTTCTTCTCAGTTATCTAGGTGTTGGTTTGGTATCTTAGGAAAATCCATGATTTTAGATTTCTGGTAATTTATATCCATCTTGTTTTGGATACAGTAATGGACAATAGTTCTCCCTGAATGTTTAAGCCCAAGAACTATAAGCTAACCATGCTGTGTGACGCCCGAAAGACCCATTTTGCATGTCTATGCCACAGTATCAACAGTAGATACCTTCAAGTTTCTAGGTTCTCTCATATCTCAAGACTTAAAATGGACAACTAACATCAAAAACGTCATCAAAAAAGCACAACAAAGAATGTTCTTTCTGCGCCAACTCAGAAAGTTCAAACTGCCCAAGGAGCTGCTGATTCAGTTCTACAGAGGAATTATTGAGTCTGTCATCTGCACCTCTATAACTGTCTGGCACCCAAACAAGACAGACACAGACTTCAACTGATAATTAAAACTGCAGAAAAAACAATTGCTACCAACCTGCCTTCCACTGAGGACCTGTATACCGCACAAGTCAAAAAGAGAGTGTGAAAATATCTACAGACCCCTCACATCCTGGCCATAAATTGTTTCAACGCCTACCCTCAAAACAACGCTATAGGGCACTGCACACCAGAACAACTAGACAGAAGGACAGCTTTTTCCCGAATGCCATAACTAATTCCCACAACACTGTCAAATTATTTACTAAGACTGTATTACTATTCTTCTTGTCTTCCTTCCTTCCTCTTCCCACTTATGACTATAAACTTGTTGCTTGTATCTCTATGATTTATTTTCTTTTATTTGCTCCCTAGTATGATTTGATTGCTTATTAGTAACACATGACTATCACTAAGTATTGTATCTTATGATTCTTGATGAATGTATTTTTTTTCTTTATGTATACTGAGAGCATATGAACCAAAGACAAATTCCTTATGTGTCCAATCACACTTGGCCAATAAAGAATTCTATTCTATTCTATTCTATTCTATTCTATTCTGTTCTGTTCTGTTCTGTTGTATTGTATTGTATTGTATTGTATTGTATTGTATTGTATTGTATTGTATTGTATTGTATTGTATTGTATTGTATTGTATTGTATTGTATTGTATTCTATTCTATTCTATTCTATTCTATTCTATTCTATTCTATTCTATTCTATTCTATTCTATGCTAGGCACTAAGGATGTTCAAATCTAAGGTGGGAGGACACGACATTTATTTGAAGCAGAATCCAGCAAAATTACATGCTTTGGTTTTGCTTCTCTAAGGAGACAAGGCACCTCCAATTCCTCCAACTAATAGGAGGAATTGAATCATCAGCAATGTTTCATTACTTGCATCCTGCCAGGCTTTAAAATCCCTGCCTGTCACTGGCAATGCAGAAGGAAAGTTGGGAGGACAGCTTTTTATATAGCTGTAATTTGATTTGCACATAAGTTTTAAGTGGAGGGAGTGTGCCATTAAATCGTGATTGTACTTGCACAATCCAGTGTCCATTTTCTTAGGGAAAAAAATGTAACTTGAATGTTGCTTCATGTAATTGCCTGGCTTTTATTAAACTCCCAATCTATACTGCCTGTACCTGAGAGAGTGGCACAGAACGGCAAGCGAGGATATGTGAAAGAATCAATTGTGGTAGAAAAGAAAGCAATTGGCTCCAGCTGCGGCTTTCATATAACTAGTGGCAAAAGATATTTGCGACAATACCCGGTGTGTGTATATTTCACACAATTTCACATATTTGGGATAGGCCTTTGAGGAAAGCCTGAGTTCAATAAGTAATTAGCTCAGAGTGATAGAGGTGAATGTCACGGTTGATGGCTGACTGACATGCAATTCCCTGGAAAAATAGATTCCCTGATTGATGCATTGGTGGTAAAATCAAAACATCAAGGAAGCTTCGTGGAGGAAGGATAGCAGCAAGGAAGAATTGTCTAAACAACTATGAGTTGCCATCATTCCTGACTCTTAGAAGGAGAATATTTGCAGCTCAGAGTTAAAATGAGGGGTCCTTGGTGCTCTCTGAGCTTGCCTGTTTTCTTGCAGAGGTTTCATTACTAGGTAACATCATCAGTGCTAGTAAGGAGTGCTGTTTGCTGTCAGTTTAATATTCTAGTGGCTTGCCTGTCAGTGTTGGTGGGAGCGGCCTTAGAGATTCTTTGGTTGGGCTTTTTACTGATGGCTCTTTGGCAGTTTTTGATTGGGGTGTTGCTTACTTGATCGTTGGTCTGAAGTTAACCTTGGAATTAATATACGCTGATCTGAGTGCTGATTACTGGTGGAGTCTTTTTCCCTTTTGAGCTGGTTTGATTGTCTTCGGAGAATTGTTCTCTCCAAGAATGGAGATGTTCTAGTTTTAACTTCTGCTGATTGTGCTCAAAGCCAACACCAGCCAGAAAAACAATGTAAGAATGTGTGTCCAACTCCTAGGTAAAACCAGAGGAAGAGATAAGGATAGCTGAGTATACAGGTAGTCCTCGACTTACAACAGTTCATTTAGTGACCATTCAAAGTTACAATGGCACTGGAAAAAGTGACTTATGGCCATTTTTCACAGTTACCACCTTTGCAGCATCCTCGTGATCATGTGATCAAAATTCAGATACTTGTCAACTGGTTCGTATTTATGCCGTTGCTGTGTCCCCAGGGTCATGTGATCACCTTTCGCGGCCTTCTGACAAGCAAAGTCAATGGGGAAGCCAGTTTAAGAACCAGGTTACTAACTGATCAGCTACAGTGATTCACTTAACATCTATCGCAAGAAATGTCATAAAACGCATTTAACCAATGTCTCACTTAACAGCAGAAATCTTGGGCTCAATTGTGGTCATAAGTTGAGGACTACCTGTACTGACTGAGGGGGAAAATAGCCAGCAAGAAATGATGCAGTGCAGTTGTGTCAAGACAGAATTGAAAGAACGTAAGGTCAGTGGCAGAAGTGATATTTAGATGGTTCAGACTGGTTCGCCCGAACTGGTAGCAAAAATCGAGGGTCTCCCACCCGCCCTGGCTCTATGCCATCCTATTTAGGCATGTTTTTGAGGCCAGGCGCATGTGCAGAAGGCAAACCAATAGGGAAACATTTGCGAACCAGTAGGGAAAGTAAGTGAATACCACCCCTAGTCAGTGGCTTTACTCTCCTTTCATCAGAATGATCTTTTGGGGGCTGACGCATGGTCCATCTTCACCTCCCGATGTTGACCAATGATCCCTCCAAGCAGCCAAAAGAAAACTGCTCCAAATAGGAGATTAAAAACATACGGTACTTATCACACTCATCATCTCATTGTATTAGTATTTTGCTGCAAGGGAAAGAAAATGAAATAGATAAGAAAACTGCTTTTCTTGTTCATCAGAAAAAGATGAGAGGAGAGGGGGTGCCTTGGTTTCTGCAGCAGAGATCCCAGAGGTGAGAGAGAGAGAGAACAATTATGGGAATCTGCATTAACAAAAGTGATTTTTGTCCTGCAAATCCAGGAATACAGTGAAACGGAGTTGCAGATTCAACTCTTCCCCTAGCTGTTGAAGCTCACTCATTGGTGCTGGCCCAGTCCTTCTCTCTTAGCTCAATCTACTTCAAAGATTTATTGCAGTGAGGAAATTAGGCCTTGTACTATGTTGAGATATAAAACACACTTCAAATTTTTTAAAAAACAAACCTGCTCTGCTCTGCAGTTCTGCTTGTAGTTTTCTCAAGAAAAGGACCCCCACATCACCACCTTGCCTAGAAACACGTGCACAGCTGCCTTCTCTGCTAACTCTTACCTGCTTTTTGAGCCAGATGTTGCATCCTACAGTTGCCAAGCAACCAAAACAAGATGCTTGCCCTTGAATCCTATCAGTTCTCTAGTTCTGTAGGTCAGTGGTGGGAAATGTGAGGCACAGCAGCCTCCAAGTAGCAACTGCAGGAATTGGGTATGTCGAGTCTAGTGAAAAGAAGGACTGGGAGTGACATGATAGCAGTGTTCCAATATCTCAGGGGCTGCCACAAAGAAGAGGGAGTCAAGCTACTCTCCAAAGCACTTGAAGGCAGGATGAGAAACAATGGATGGAAACTAAGCAAGGAGAGAAGCAATTTAGAACTACCCTGTTTTCCCCAAAATAAGACATCCCCTGATAATAAGCCCAATTGGGTTTTTGAGTGCATGACAATAAGGCCAAGCTCTTATTTCAGGGTTCAAAAAAATATAAGACAGGGTCTTATTTTCAGGGAAACACAGTAAGGAGAGATTTCCTCACAGTTAAAACAATCAGTGGAACAACTTGCCTCCAGAAGTTGTGGGTGCTCCAACATTAGAGGTTTATAATAAGAGATTGGAGAACCATTTGTCTGAAATAGTATAGGTTTCCTGCCTGAGCAGGGGGTTTGAGTAGAAGACCTCCAAGGTCCCTTCCAACTCAATTATTCTGTTAAGTACCTTACTGGAAACAAAAACATTGAGGGAAAAAATGGACTGGAATTCATCAACCAGCCCTGGAAAATATCTAAGATTGCCAATCCTTCTCCTCCTCCTTATCTAAAGGTTATAGACAATTCTTTGTGACTTAGGCCAAATTTTGACCAGATGTTTTGTAATGTTTCATTGGGAGATTGTCCCACAGTTATCTCAGGCTTTGGAACAAGGGAATTAGATAGTTTTGTTAGACAGGTAATACACAGGGGATTCCACTGCTTTACCTTTTTGCTTCCCCCATGTAGTTGATTGCTTAATTCCTACTTTTTCTTGTCCTGACTGTGAACTTAGATGCTTTCCATCATTGGCGTGATTAATTACTAAGATATTTCCTTGACCTTCTCTGCCTTGTTTTACTGAAATCACTTTTGCTGCCAAGATGGGTCCTCACAATCTGATTTGAGGTTTAAATAGAGAGGCTCAGGCAGTAGTTTCAGGTTTCCAAAGGGATGTGGCCAAATGAGATTTTGGTTTTTATTTTTAAAGCATAATTCAGAGACACACATTAGTTTTTTTGAAAAAAAAATCTATAAATTAGAATCAGACTATCAGATGAATATCAACATTTGTACATTAGGTCACCTATTGCTTTCTAGCTGCAATGTCCATTTTACTTTTTGTCCCTTATAGATCAGAATCAGAATAACTTCATTGCCAACATTTCTACACCATAGTCCAAATATGATTGCCAAACATTTCAAGATGCATTATCATGATGACGATGAAGGCGATGGGGATGGTTGGTTCAGTAGTGGTTTTTACTTACCCTTGCTACCGGTTCGGAACTGTGAGCGCGCGTGCGTGCTCGCTTTGCTTGCTCGCGGTGCATCCGTGATGACATCTGGGTGGATGGGCGGAGCCTCCCACCGCCGCCACTACTAGTTCACCTGAACTGGGGCAAACCGGTAGAAACCCACCACTAAGTTGGTTGCACAATTAGCAACTGTGGCATTTTTGGATTTGGCATTTTTGTCCACTTAACGAATGTTTCCTAAAGATCTGGGATAGGCAGATGTTGTTTGGTGTAGGTATCACTGCAGGATGTAAGCTGTTCCAAATAAAGTTGTCTTTTGAACATCATCTTATAAAACTTCTCTTTCAAATGATAATTCTATGTAAATTTCAGCCCTTTACTCCATATACTCTCCTATTGATCAAGCATTACAGTATATTATATCCATTTTTTGCCCATTTAATTGTACAGTCTTTGACATATTCAACTTCCATTTTCGTTTTCAGCAGAAGTTTATACATTTTACCAATAGTATGCTCATCATTAGTACACAAATCCAACTCAAAGTCAGTTTTCCCATTTGTAAAATCAAAAGTCTCCTTGTCCAACTTAAATCTTCCTGTCAACTGAACATAAGCAAACGATTGACAAGTATGACCTTCTGTTTCCAATCCTTCTTTTGTTTTTAATTTAGCTCTTTGAAAAAAGTCAATAAATCAGCATAGGTCAACCATGTTGGGTAACTATCTTTTGTCTTCTGAAAAAGGTTTCTTGGGGTAACAGCCATAGAGGAATTTTGGAGTCAGTTTTGCTTTATATCTGTTCCAAACCTTCAATATGACATGCCTAATAAAATCATTTTTAAAATCTATATTAAGCTTAAATTTGTCATACCTTAACTAGCCATGCCACCCAAATCTTAAATCATGTCTTTCCATCTCTAATAACCTCCTATTTCTCAAAGTCACCTGTACTTTCATCTATACCAGACAGCAAGCAGCAAAGTACAATTTTAGAACACGCTGTCCTAACCCACCTCTCCCTTTAGCATCTTGCAACAATTTATATTTAATTCTTGATTTTTTTTTTATCTTGCCATACAAACTCAGAAATACCTTCTTGTTGTCAGCATGAATATTGTTGGAAATAAAAATGGCATCTTAGGTAAAACATTCACTTTAATCACTCAAATGCTACCCACAAACGACAGTTGTAATTTGTCTCAGATTTTGGTTTGTCTCAATTTGGAAGTTTTTCTTAATACAGTAGAACCTCTGGTCATGACCATAATTCATTCCATAACTTTGGTCGCAACCTGATTTGGTCATTACCTGAACTTAATTTTGGACATTTGGCACTTACAAAAAAAAATGGCATGGAAGGGGAAATTGGCTGCAGAAAAAAAAAATTGTGAATTTGGTCAGAACCCGATTTGGTCTTGGTCAGAAGTGTTCGTGACCAGAGGTTCTACTATATGGTCTTTCTGGAGCACTTTTGGGAGAAGATCAAATCCATACATCAATTCCGATGTACCATTATTGCCAAATGATCATGTTTTGTTTCATAACTGGCAATTTTGCTCCAGCCACTTACCAGGTGATCCATAGTCTCCTCATTTTCACAATCTGCATTCGCGGTTCGCATCCTGGTTTTTGAGGTTCCATCTTTATGCCATTTGTGGGTGGTTGTCCTTGCTCTTCTGCTGTAAATCTTAAGGCTTTTGTTTCTTTCTTGAGGGATCCAATCTGAAGCCATCGTCAAATTTTATTACTGTTCCCCTTGACTTCCATTTTTTTCATGCCTTGACCACGCAGTGCTTTAGCTTTCTAATTTTTCATTTATAGTTGTAACTGTTTGGTTTTATATGACACCTTTGATTTTGTCACACTAAAAACAGCTTTCCTATAAACATCTTTATAGGAACATCTTTTCTTTGCCATCAAATTATTTAGATCGATGTTTCTTAATCTTCTTTCTCCTGTGCGCCACCCCATCCAAGTCCCATTACTGATGAAAAAGATTGCCACTTACATGGTTGGCTTGTAAATAGAGCATACTCAATATGTTTTAAAATTTATTTTAAAGGCAGTATTTGCATAATGTACCCTTTACTGTAGCTTCCTCATATGTACTGTAGTCCCCCGTTACATTATGGTCCCAGAGGTCCATATAGCCATGATTGAGAGCTACTGATTTAGGCCTCTGATCACCTCCTACAGATCTGCCTCCCTTCCAATGTGCCATGACCACCATTTTGCCATGTTAAGTCCAAATAATGGATGTAACTTTAGTGATGTAATGCAAGATGTATGGTTGTAGATTTTCAGATTTTACCATCTAAAGCATCTCGTTCAGATTATGTCTAGTCAGCAATATCTACTGTGTAGTAGGGATTGTCCAAACAATAATTGTCTGATTATATTACTTGCATTCACATTTTATTTTATAATTTATTCTACATATTAAGAGCTGGGGTTTTTTTGCCATCTGGGCATGCAAAATTTGGTTCTAATACATGCAAATACTCATAGCTTTCAGCAATTGTTAGGATCTGATTTTAGTATCATTCCATTGTTCCATTCTACCTGAATATTCTATTTTTCCTTTTTTTATTTCAAATGTCAAATATGTATGCAATCGAAATGCCAATTTTATGTCATCACTGTATTTAAAAGCAATTTTATTTCTCTAGAGAATTTTTCACAGAGTTTCAAATCATCCATCTAGAGCAAATGTGAGACTTTTGCCTCTTGCTTGGATAATTCATAACTCAATAATGTTTTATTCAAAATTACCATCAATAGAAACAGTCTGCTAGAAAAATTCCTCTTCTGAATTTGATCTCTCCAAGTTCTTCTATATTTGTCATCCATATTGTTTTCTGTTATTCTAAAATGCATTTAAAAAACGTTATAGTTTCTCATCAGTATCAAAAGATTCCAATTATCTTTTAAAATCCAATTATGGAGTAGTTTGGAATGTTTTTAGTTGTTACTCCACGCCATATAAAGCCTTGTTTTATACCTTTAGAATTTTTAAATACTATTATAGCAATCCACAGTTGATCTTTTATACATCTAGAACTTTTGGATTTCCTTTATAAGGTATGGGTACATGTCAGTGGTCGGTTGTTCCTGGTTCGGACCGGTTCGCAAGTAAAACCGGCGGAAGGCCCTACCCACCGCCCTGGATGTCATCATCAGGGATCTGTGCATGTGCAGAAGCAAGACGTGCGCTTGAGCAAAGTGTGCGTGCGTGCGCGATCCCATTGTGAACCGGTACTAAAGGTAAGTAGAATCTTTACTGGCAATTATTCTTGTCCACAACTTGAATGTTGTAGATAGAGAATTGTTAGGACAAAAATTGTCAGGTCTTGCTTTTATTTTGTCTTTCATTATTTATTTATTTATTTATTAATTCAACTTGTATACTGCCCTTCTCCCCAAGGGGACTCAGGGCGGTGAACAGCCAAATTTAAAACACATATAGTACAAAAGTTAAGAAAAAACTAAAAATGAATTAAATCATCAGCATTTCCAATTTAAAATCCCAGATCTGCAAAATCGAAAAGTTCCCAATTTAAAACCCAGAATCAATAAAATCGAAAATTCAAAAACCCCATTAAAACCATTTTAAGGTAGGCCAGCTTGCTGGAATAAATAAGTCTTCAGGGCCTTTCAGAAAGCGCGGAGGTCCGGGATCAGTCGTATTCCAGGAGGTAGCTCATTCCACAGGTTGGGTGCCCCCACAGAGAAGGCTCTCCCCCTGGGGGCCGCCAGCCGACATTGCTTGGCCGCCAGCAACCTGAGGAAGCCCTCTCTGTGTGAGCGTACTGGCCGGTGGGAGGTAATCGGTAGCAGCAGGCGGTCTCGCAGGTATCCCGGCCCTATGCCATGGAGCACTTTAAAGGTGAGAACCAACACCTTGAAGCGCACCTGGAAGACCACTGGGAGCCAGTGCAGCTCGCGCAGGAGAGGTGTTATGTGGGAGCGCCCTGTGGCTCCCATAATAACCCGCGCTGCTGCATTCTGGACCAGTTGGAGCCTCCGGGTGCACCTCAAGGGGAGCCCCATGTAGAGAGCGTTACAGTAGCCCAGGCGAGACGTGACGAGGGCATGGGTGACTGTGCATAAGGAGTCCTGATCCAGAAAGGGGCGCAACTGGCGCATCAGGTGGACCTGATAGAAGCCCCCCCTGGCCACGGCCATCATATGCCCTTCTAAAGACAGCCGTGAATCCAGGAGGACACCCAAGTTGCGAGCCCCCTCTGTGGGGGCCAGTAACTCACCCCCAATAGCCAGCGATGGCACCAGCTGGCTATACTGGGACGCCAGCATCCACAGCCACTCAGTCTTGGAAGGGTTGAGTCGAAGCCTGTTCCTCCCCATCCAGACCCGCATGGCTTCAAGGCACTGGGACATTACTTCGAGGGCATCATTGGGGTGGTCAGGGGTGGAGATGTACAGCTGAGTATCATCAGTGTACAGTTGGCAACGCACCCCAAAACCACGGATGATCTCACCCAGCGGCTTCACATAAATGTTGAATAGGAGCGGCGAGAGGACCGACCCTTGCAGCACCCCGCAAACGAGGTGCCTCGAGGTCGACCTCTGCCCCCCTGCCAACACAGACTGCGACCGGTCGGAGAGATAGGAGGAGAACCACCGCAGCACGGTGCCTCCCACCCCCAAGCCTTCCAGTCGATGCAGCATGATACCATGGTCGATGGTATCAAAAGCCGCTGAGAGATCTAACAGGACCAGGACAGAGGAGCAACCCCTATCTCGAGCCCTCCAGAGATCATCCACCAATGCGACCAATGCCGTCTCCGTGCTGTACCCAGGTCTGAAGCCGGACTGGCACGGATTTAGATAGACGGTTTCATCCAGGTACTGCGGGTGCTGTCGCGCAACCACACTCTCAACAACCTTCACAATAAAGCGAAGGTTGGAGACAGGACGGTAATTTGCCAGAACAGCCGGGTCCAGAGAAGGCTTCTTGAGGAGGGGCCTCACCACTGCCTCTTTCAAGGTGGCAGGCAAGAAACCCTCACTCAGAGAAGCATTTATAATCCTCTGGAGCCAGCCTCGTGTAACTTCCCGGGTGGCCAGTACCAGCCAGGAAGGACATGGGCCCAATAAACATATGGCTGTGTTTAACCTCCCCAGAATCCTGTCCATGTCCTCAGAAGTCACAGGATCAAATTCCTCCCAGATAACATTCTCAAGACCGGCCTCAGTCACCTCGCCAGAATCTACCCAGTCAGAGTCCAAGCCTTCCCGAATCTGAGCGATTTTATCGTGCAGATACTGCACGATATAGATCATAAATGTTTGATCTATAATGAGCCAGTCCTCTATTGATCTTTGCTGCAACATGTGAGTGAAATGATTTGCAAGATGAGAGTGTAAAATGCATTCCAAAATCGACCCAATTCATCTTATTTTGTTGCACTCCAATTCCTCATTTTCTCAGCCTGTCCCCCACCCCCATTTCTACTGTCACGGTATTTTCCATTTGTTCAGGTTTAGCTTGTTTTTCTATATCAAATATTCATGTAGGCATTTCATTGTACTGGATATACCAAATGTTTTCCAAAATACCAATATTTCTCTTTTGTTTTTGGGGCATTTACTTTGATTTTTATATTTTCAATTAAGCTATGGAAAAATAATGTTCTTTAATTGCCTAGTTTCCTCCATTTGCTGGCTTCTACTTTAACATCATTCAATTTTATTAGAAGTTACTACCAATCTCTTAATTCCTTCTTGACTTCAGGAATTGTTTTGCATTGCGTTTCAGACTTTTTTTTTAATCTTCTGATTTTTTTGTTGTTTTGCTGTTTTAAACTTTGTAGGTTGCTACTTCCTTTTAAAACTGATTTATTTTCCAACGTAAGTTTTAATAGATTTTTAAATTTATTTATTAGATTTTTATTCCACCTTTATTATCTTATAAATAATTCAAGATGGTGAACATACATAATACTCCTTCCTCTTCCTCTTCTCAATTCTCCACAACAACAATCCTGTGAGATGAGTTGGGCTGAGAGAGTGACTGGCCCAAAGTCACCCAACTGCCAACCAAATTTGCACATGCAAAATATCATGTAAACGTTTTCTTTGGGTAGATTTTAAAGGAGGTAATCTTCGTTTTTGTGATTCCTTTCATTTATTCCAAAACTTTTACTCTAAAATATTGTTGATATTTATTTTATTTATTTAATTATTTATTTATTAGTCATATTTCTATGCCGCCCACTCTCCGAGGACTCTGGGCGGCTTACACCAAAGACAGTATACTAAATAGCATATTGCCCCCTAACAATCTGGGTCCTCATTTTACCCACCTCGGAAGGATGGAAGGCTGAGTCAACCTTGAGCCGGTGAGATTTGATCCACTGATCTGCTGAACTAGGAGTCAGCTGAAATAGCTGCAGTACTGCACCCTAACCACTGCGCCACCTCGGCTCCAATTATCCAATTATTTATCCAATTATCCAATTATTATCCAATTATTTGGATAATTGTAGTTGTGTTTCCTTATTCTGAAGTTCATAATTTTCATTGGCTGCATCAAAATGGATTTTGTATCAAGTTGTTCTATTGTTTTTGTAGTACATGTTCAGCTTCAAATCTTTCTTTCATTTTAATTATTCCAATTCATTAATTTCTATGCTTGTAAAACCTGCTTTCTTGGTTTATGATATTTCTCTGATCCATAAGTTATTGTTCAGTGATATTTGATTCCAGAAATTTTATTTTCCAAATGTCTTACAATTCATTTTTGGAAATTACAATTCAATGAGTTTGAATCATAATAACATTTCATGATTTTTGATTGTCCTTGGTTTGCCCCTTTTTTCAATGACTTATTTCTAGTGGCCTTGCAATTCCTTGATCTAGCGGACTAGTAATACCCAGAAACCAGAGCAGATGCAGCTCTTGAACCAGACAATGTCTCAATTTTATATAGAAATGGATAGTTGGAATGTTCTTATTTCAATTTTCTAAGTTAAGGCTTGTCTGGCTCGGAAAACTCTACCATATCTATGCCACCCCCAGATCTTGGCTAGCATAGCATAGCATAGCATAGCATAGCATAGCATAGCATAGCATAGCATAGCATAGCATAGCATAGCATAGCATAGCATAGCATAGCATAGCACTCATGTTAGAAGCACCGAGGTACTTCTGGGTTAAAAGGATTAGCCGTTGACATGACCATTGCTTGGGGGATGCCCAGTTGGAAGTTCCTTTCATGTCATGGGCAGGAGCTGGAGCAAAGGATGGGAGTTCAACCCTACTCCATAATAGCATTCAGGTCTTGAACGCAGGGACCTTGGTTGCATTGGGGGCATTCAGCTCCACTACTATGACAAGGTGACATCCCATGAAAGAGTTGTTGGTTGTTAGATGGCTGAGATACAGTTCCCTTTGTAGCTTAGTTGTCTTCCTGCATATGGAATTGGAATGAGATCTCTGATTCTTGGCCTTAGGCCGCAAAATGTCATATTCTCTGTCTGTCTGTCTGTCTGTCTGTCTGTCTGTCTGTCTGTCTCTGTCTCTGTCTCTGTCTCTGTCTCTGTCTCTGTCTCTGTCTCTCTCTCTCTCTCTCTCTCTCTCTCTCTCTCTCTTTCACACACACACACAGTATCACACAATCTTCTATTACCACAAATTCTGAAGTTAAGTTTCCTGCAGCAAATTACTCTGAAGTGTCTTGGCCTGCAAAATATGATTGCTGGGGAAACATGTTGTGTTGTTGGTTTTACTGAAGCTTGTCGTATGTGGCTGTACACCTTTTCTTATTTTTTACAATTCAAATCTAATACGTGTCTTCACAGGGTCTCCCATTTTGCAAAAAGTTTTTAATGGCCCTGGCAGACTCTACAAGGGCAGCCCTGAATGCCGTTGCCATTTTTATGCGTCGCCTGTTGCTGTGGCTGGATTGGGCTTCAGCCCTCAAGCTTTATTCGATCTGCAGCTGAATTATTTCTTGGGCGTGCGAGGCACAGCCATCACATGCAGACCTGCCTCCTGTTTTAGAATTCCAGACCAAGCACTCCAGTAAGTAAACAGAGACAGAACTCCAGTGCTGTGGATGCTGCTTCCCTTACAAAGATCGCAGCTGCAGACACAGAGACCTCCTCGTTCCGGCAAACACAGATTCCATATATCATGGTTCAAATGACTGCCTGCCAGCTAAAATGCCAGGGAACAATCCACAAAGTGGCTATAAAATAAATGTTTGCAGAGGGTAGCCATTAACCACTGAAAGGGAGGGAGGCTGTTGGGTTGTTTTTTGTTTTTTTTTTATAAATTTGATTACACACACACACATTCAAAACTGATGTTGCACTTTTAGAAAGTCATTAAAGCCGATGGCCAGGTTGCCTTGCAAGAAGCAATAGGCAGCTGCGGAGGAATTTGGGGGAATGGCATCGAAGAAATAGAACCTTGTTTATTCTGAAAGGATAAGCCCTTCAAGGTAGTCCAGGCAAGAAGCAACCACCATGAGTATTAGTACTACCTTTATTGTCAGGCTTCAGTAACAGAATCTTGCAAGGGTGAAAAAAACCCTCTCCCTTTACTTTTACTTTCCAGAAAACTAGGGAGGGTCCCTTCTGAGGTGCTTCCCATGGGTTGAGTGGGTTCTATGGGTTGAGATACCTTTTCACGAATGATCGTCTAGTCTGCAGCTCTCCCTCCTGTTTCCCAAGGTCATTCCCACAGACCATTACAGAAAGGGAAGTTGAAGCCAGGCAGAGAAACCAGGCTTCAGATAGGATTCAGGATCCAATGAATGTCCCTCTTGCTTATCAGTGTTGTTCTCCCAGGGGTGGGCTGCTGGGGGTTTGCAGGGGTTCAGAAGAACCACTAGCTAAGATTCTGTGCAGTTCGGAGAACCCCCAAATCCCACTCTTGGCTGGCCCAACCCATCCCTCTCCTCCCCTCCCCGGAGTCCCCACACGGCCCCTTTTGGATGCAGGTAAGTGCAGGGTGCTCGCAGAGGCTCGGGGAAAATGAAAACGGGCCTACCAGAAGTTCGGGAAGGCTGGAAACGGGCTTGTTTCTAGCCTCCAGAGGGCCTCTGGAGCCTGGGGAGGCCATTTTCACCTTCCTGAAGGCTCAAGGAAAGCCTCTGGAGCCTGGGGAGGGCAAAAACACCCCCACTGCTGGGGTGCAGGAGGCCAACTAGGCTATGCCCACCATGGCCACGCCCACCGAGCAACCAGGCATAGAACCCCTTGCTAAAATTTTTGAAGCCCACCCCTGTGTTCTCCCATTATTTAAGAAGCTGTGGTTAGTAGTTAAGATGCAGTATTGCTGACTGATTCTGCTCACTGCCAGGAGTCTGATCCTAATCAGCTTGAGGTTGACTAAGTCTTCCATCTTTCCAAGGTCAGTAAAATGAGGACCCAGTTTGTTAGGGGCAATAGGCTGACACTGTAAACAGCCCTGAAAGTGCTGTAAAGCATTACGAGATGGTATATAAGTCTTAAGTGCTATTGCTAAATGTTATTCTAAGAGGGGAGGTCTTTTGAGTTTGGCCAGAGTGGAAGCATAACATACAAAGTGCTCCTGGCTACCAAGATATATTTATCAATGAATGAATGAATGAATGAGGGGATCTGGGCAGTGTAGAATAAAACATTGAAATATAAAACAGTGAATGTAAAATTAAAATGTTAAGAATTAAAATTTTGAGTTAAAAATTTTAAAAAAATATAATTTTTTTAAAGGAGGCAACAGTAATTAGCCCTATTAAAAATTGGTTGACACAGACAAAGGGAGAGCTCTCATGGCACTCAATTGTGTGCTTCTTTAGCCTTCTCAGGCAAGGCCACAGAACCATGTTTTAAACCCTTTTTGGAAGGCCCGGAAAGTGGGGGCTGCCTCCCCTCCAGGGAAGAATATTCTATAGGGTGAGGGCAATGGCAGAGAAGGCTCTCTTCCTAGATCCCACCATTCAATCCCACCACTTAACATTCTGACGGATCTGCAATATACCTTCCGTGCTTGACTGGGTGGGAAGGGCCAATGTGATGGAACAAAGCTGATTCCATAGGAAGCCTGGCTCCTTGCCATGTAGGGCTTTATAGGTGATAACCAACACCTCCAATTGGACCCAGCGGCAAACCAATGCAGTTCACAGAACAGATATGTTATATGTACCCTTCTTTGAGTACCCAGTATAGCTTGGGTGGCCGCACTTTGCACTAGTTAAAGCTTCCGGATACTGGATGTGAATGATGCTGAAACTTTGCTATAGCCTATTGTCAATGAGGCAATTGACAAGTAGGAGGATGCTGTGTGTGAAAGGGCAATTTAAAGGAATCAAATGATTTCCAGGTTCTCTCTCAGCAATATAGGTAGTCCACAACTTATGACCATAATTGGGACAGTAATTTTGGTTGCTAGGGGGTGCAGTTATTAAATGAATCTTCACATGACTGGACCCGATTTTGCAGCCATTTTTTACCATGGATCACGTGACTGTGGAGGTGGTGTGAGAATTATAACTTTGAGGACGTGTTGTAAATCAGCAGTCCCCAACCTTTTCAGCTTGGTAGCCTGACTGGGTGAGGGGGAGAAAGGGGAATTGGGTTGCGTGAGTGGGGGGTCGGCGAGCTCGTGTATGCACACATGCAGCCCTTGCGCAAGGGACAGGCTGGCACACACGTGCGCAGCTCGATTTGGGCAAGTGGCGGGCTGGCATGCCGCTCTCACAAGTTGAACTGTGCACATGCACACCCCGGACAGGCAATTGCGTGGCCCAATTCTGAATAGGCCATGGTCTGGTAGTGGGCTATGGTCTGGGAGTTGGGGACCCCTATTATTCAAAGCTACGATGGCCCTTTTTCTGAGGCCATCATAACTTTGAACTATTTGTTAAACAAATGGTCGTAAGTAGAGAACTACCTGTGATGACAACATCAGTTAGACTCTGACAGGCAAAATGAGCTCCTCACAGTTTAAGGACTTTTAAATGATTAGGAAGCCAAATGGCTATAGGATAGATCAATCTACTGTTTCTATATTGAGGTCACTCTCTGCAGAGTTAATAATGGGCATTGAGTTGCCAATGAATTACCCTGATGTTTGCCTTTTAAATAATTTTGTCTCACAAGACCCCACTAGGTCAAGCTCCTTATGACAGGCAGCATTTCAGGTCGGCAAAAAAAAAATCACTTCTTGCAGCGAAATGATGAAGGCACCAATTCCCAGAGTTTGTTTGTGGCTGCTGGTATTTCTTTTCTGAAAATATTGCTGTTTTGTTTGTTGGTGTGACCCTCAAGAAGAGAAGGAGAAATGTGGAAGGGACGAAATGGGAAAAGAAGGTTGTTAATGGAAGAGAATAAAACAAAGGGCAACTTGATTAAAAATATCTGTTCATAAAATTCTAATTTATTTGGAAAGCAACTGACAGTCATCTGTCTTTTTTCTATTTTTTTTTTCTTCCCCTGAAGCAAAAAATTATTGCCATCTGGCTTCTGGTCATTCATTCATGTCTTTGTTTATCACATCTACATGATCAATATCTGACTGTTAGTCTGGAAATTCCAGCTTTAGGGGAGTTGTAACTGAAACCTTTATCCTAGTTATTCTTCATATGGGTTTATTCGACATGCTTATTTTGGTTAAAGAGTTCACCAAGGATCAAGTGATTTTTGGTTTAGCGTAAATCATTAACTAAGCTGGTGGTTTCACACAACTGTAAAAAAAACTTAAAACCTGACCAATGTTAAAACTAACCAAGTTTCTCATGTGGGTATGTAGCCCCTGGGCCTGTGGTTGCCCTGGTGAACCAGCTTGTGAGAGTCTCTGTTACTCTGTGGTCTGGTCACATCTGAATGAGGTAATTTTTGGGTTGCTTTTGTTTTTCTGACCAGTTGGGGCCTTCCAGGATCTTGTCAACTCCTTTTCTCCCACCAGGCTCCCTGCTCTACTTTAATTTTAATTTCTAGATTTTCTTTTAAATTAAGTTTCAGCAAAGGATAAAATTTAAAAAAAGGAAGGGGGGCCAGGGGAAAAAAGAGTTAAAGAAAAAGCAAAATCAGGAGGGCAAAAAGGAAGCGAAAGAGGGAAAGGGAAAAAAAAAAAGAACAACTTCCAATTTTCTTTGGTACCGATATTAAAAAAAAATTAACCTCTTATTCTAAAATCAACAGTACACAGTATTTCTATAATCATAAAGAGTTCCAATCGTTAAATCTCCACACGAAATGTTTGAGATTTTTTTTTTTTTTAAATTACAGTTGGCTTGTGGAAAAACGTATTACCAATCTCTATCATGTTTATTTACAAGAATGGCCTCTGAGCCCTTTTGGTATTCTTAGAAGACCAAAAGGGCTTCTAAGATGGGTGGCTACAACCTGCTAGGCTTTTTGCATGTGGCCATCTTACCAAGAAAGATAACTGTGGTGAGTAAGAGAGAGTAAAATGCACCTTGAGGGATAAGATTTGGTGAATGGTCTGATTTAGGATGGCAGCCCTTTTCTGAAGGCTGGCTGAGTTTCTGTCTTCTCAACTTTTCAGTTTTGATTTATATGGTTTATAGGGCCACCCATCTCACACGCAGGTGATTGAGTGGCGCACAAGGATTAAAACCACAATGTATAACCCCAGGATAAAATAATGGCCCAACTCACAAAATAAATAAAAAACATCAATAGGACCAGAGATCACTTAAGTTCTGACTCAAACCTTGGGAAATGCTTCCTTTCCCATCTATTCTCATGGTAAAACGGAATTGCTTCCTCAATAAACCCCCTGAATTTTCTATATACTAACTGGGTCTTCTATAGTTATGCATTGATTTGTTTTCCCATAATACTTTTCATTATATAAGTGACAATCTGACAAAATAGCTTATATTCTGAACAAAACACACCACTTGTTCATAATTAGTTGAATTCTCCTTTGGAATCAAGGCTACATTAACTGTCTGATTACAGTATTTGACTAGAAGGTGAGTTTATGCAAATCATCCCTTCAGTTTGAGTGGTCAAATCAGTGGTGGGTTTCAAATTTTTTTACTACCGGTTCTGTGGGCGTGGCTTGGTGGGCGTGGCAGGGGAAGGATACTGTAAAATCTCCATTCCCTCCCCACTCCAGGGGAAGGTTCCTGCAAAATCCCCATTTCCTCCCGATCAGCTGTGACTTGGGAGGTAGAGAATAGATGGGGGCGTGGCCAGTCAGAATTTTTACTACTGGTTCTCCAAAATACTCAAAATTTCCGCTACTGGTTCTCTAGAACTGGTCAGAACCTGCTGAAACCCACCTCTGGATCAAATGTATTTTAATACTTTAAACTGAGTTGGACACTTATAATCAAATCTTCGATGGCTATTTCCCAAATCAATGGAATCAGAGAGATAATTCCACTCAGGGCAAGCACAATTCTTCCTTCTGAATCTTCCAAGGCAGCATTCACTATAACATCTCAAGGCAGCTATTTCCAAAAGCTAATTCTGTATGATGTGAAGAACAGCTTATTTTGCCCTGCCAACATCTGCAGTCAGATCATTCAGACAGACTTGGATAAGTGCCCTAAACAGATGGGTTGAGTGTACTATTGATATCTTCATATCTGTCACAGCTGATATGCAGTTAATTCTATCTTAGATTGTTGGTTAAGGTACAGCTTAGTGAAGCAATTAATCTTACAATTTTTTTTTTTTACTTTTAGGAAATCAGCAAAAAGCAGCTGTTTTGCTCATTCTACAAAGTGGGCCCTTATAGCTCATGCTTGGGAGCTGATTGTAACCTAGTGATCCCCTTATCTTGCTTTTGAGCACTTATGAGCACTTATCCAAACTTTCTAGAGACTTTGCTATCTTTATATTTGGCATGAATGATGGAGAGATGTCTTCTGCAAGACATAGGAATGGAAAGTGTGTTGCTAATAGCTAATAGTGACAAAGCCTTGTCACTTTACTTGACATATTAACTTTCTAAGCATATATAAGTTTATCTTTATTTTGGCACAAGGACCCATTCACTGATGTAAAGGCCTTGCATTCTGAAAACTATCTAAAGTCAAACTTGCATCGTCATGCCATAGTCACGTGACGTATCGTGACTTCCCCCCCCTCGCTAAGCCGGATTTGGGCGTGGCCAGCGTGTGATGAATCTGTCCCGTGGGCCGCGAGTTTGACAATCCTGCTCTAAAGGCTCCTTGCTTATATAACCTACATTCTATATGTTTTGCTATGTATAGGACAGGTTTCTTCTACATTATATCACAGCTTTTCTGTCGTCACAGCCTCTAGAGCTGCAATGGAATAGCCACACATTTCCTTTTTCTTTGGTATATTATTGCAAAGAAACTCACTTTATTAACAGATGGTTCGTGGCAGGAAATACTCTGAAGTATAGGTACTTGTTCTTCACTTTTTTTTCTCTTCTCACGTCTTTCCTTCATTTCCTGCACATAATGACAGCCGGGAAGGTTTGCACAGATATTTTGTACACCTGTATGTATATGCCTTTAAAAGAAGGATGCAGCCCTGAATTTCATTCCTTTGGCTTAGACCTCTGCAGACAGTAATATAATATTAATATTTCTGTGTTTAAAATAAAAAGGAAAAGAAAAAAAAGGTTTTTTTCTATGACATCAATCTTGCTGCATTTCATAACCATGAAAGAGAATAGAATTTGCAATGAAAACCTTAAGGATTCATGGGGTTAGAGAAGGTAGCTTAATGTGAAAATGAAGTTATTCTAGATAGCAATCGTTATATATTGTTTTTTTTAGGTTATTACTACTTCCTCCACTTTATCATACAGTTTTATCATATAGAAAAATGTTACACAGAAGAATAGAATAGAATAGAATTCTTTATTGGCCAAGTGTGATTGGACACACAAGGAATTTGTCTTTGGTGCATACGCTCTCAGCGTACATAAAAGAAAAGATACATTCATCAAGAATCATAAGGTACAACCCTTAATGATAGTCATAGGGAACAAATAAGCAATCAAATCCTATTAGGAAACCCTCAATATAAATCGTAAGGATACAAAGCTACAGTCATACAGTCATAAGTGGGAGGAGATGGGTGATAGGAACAATGAGAAGATTAATAGTAATGCAGACTTAGTAAATAATTTGACAGTGTTGAGGGAATTATTTGTTTAGCAGAGTAATGGCATTTGGGAAAAACACTGTTCTTGTGTCTAGTTGTTCTGGTGTGCAGTGCTCTATAGTGTCATTTTGTTGAAACAGTTTATGTCCAGGATGCGAGGAAGGATGCAAAGAAGGCATAAAGGAAGTAGACCACTTGTCTGAAGTCCAAAACTCTAAAGGTGACAAGCTTGGTAGAAGTGAGACATGAATCTTGTCTTGAATAGTTCAGTTCTGAAATTTGGTTCTTATATAAGATGGATCTATTTGTGCTCCTTCCAGGATATTCCATTCTATATTTCCACAATGTTTTTTTTAATTAATCACTCAGGCATTACAGCCACTTACAATTCTCAGCTGTCAATGGCTTACTTTTGAGTACCCCACTTTGTTGAGTTGGCTTTTCCCTTATCAATGTTTGGTACAACTGCAAACCTTGAGTTTTTTCTGACTGAGCCTGTAGATATTTTCTTCTTCAGCATTGGTGGTCCTGTCTACAAAAGATGTATACATCAAAGAATCAGTTGGGTGTTATACATTGAACATATAAATCAGCCTTGAGATTCTGCTAAAAGACCATTTTGTTGAAGATATGTTATTCCTAAAGGTAGTTCAGCCTAAATAAAATGTTTGATCCTAATTGTCTTCCAACCTGATTTTCCATCATCTCTTCCTCGGAATTTTAGGTGGGCCAACTCCTTTTTAAATTTGTCTTTAAGTATGTTACAAAGGATCTGATTAAATATTTGACTTTTTTTTTTTAACTTAAAGACATAATTAACATCTAAGCTAGCTGAACCAGGACCATATTGGTGGCCTTTTTAGTTACAAGTAAGCTTTTCTAAATTTGGGGGGTTAAGAGAAGATTAAATTTTGGATCCCAAATAGATGAGAGTGGTTCCATAAAGATAGGATCAGAATGTCACAGGATATGGGTTCCTTCATTTTCTTTCCATTTAAGATATCTTCCCACACCTATTCTCCTCTTTGAATTAATGCCCTATTCCACTTCCTTCAGGTCTATTAACCCATTTGAAAGCAGTCATCAGTCTACATAGCAAGTTCCAAAATGGGAAACTGTGTTCCTCCAGGTCTTGATGAACAGTTATTAGTTAGCATGGCCAAGGAGAAAGGATACTAGTATAGCAACATAGAGGTCCAGGTGCCACATCTTGGACCAACCTACCTCACAGAGTTATTGTTCTGGGGAAAAAATAGGACTTGTTCTGTGATTAGATCAGTGGTGAAATCCAAATTTTTTTACTACTGGTTCTGTGGGCGTGGCTTGGTGGGCGTGGTGTGGTTTGGTGGGCATGGCAGGGAAAGGATATTGCAAAATCTCCATTCCTGCCCCACTCCATGGGAAGGATACTGCAAAATCTCCATTCCTACCCCACTCTGGGGCCAGCCAGAGGTGGTATTTGCCGGTTCTCCGAACTACTCAAAATTTCCACTACTGGTTCTCCAGAACCTGTCAGAACCTGCTGGATTTCACCCCTGGATTAGATATCAGTGCTTACTCAATAAAAATATACTAAATGTCAATAAATATGAAAGTATTCAGTGTATAAAACTCCCATTATTTAGGATATTGGTAGATGGACACTACATTAAAAAGTTGAAAAGCAAATTAGTAATAATAGTTAAAACCAGAAGTTAAAAATACTTATCATTTATTCTGATAATAACTATGTAAAATAGATGTTGAACTAAACAAGCTAAAACTACTGGATGTAGGACAGATGGGGATTTGATCTTGACATAGGCTTTTCCAGTTACCATTATCTAAATTAGATATTTAATTGTATTATTGTAATTTAAAGCCAACTATGTGATACTTTTCAAAACTTTCAAAAAGTTTCAACTGAGAACTATTGGGAAAACTTTGTTTTCAGCCAAGTAAGTTGTTGAATATACTGATTCTTTATTAAATAGCTCCTGCAGCTAGTTCTAGCACTGATGATTCTTGAATAATAAATAAAGCTACATATGTAATGCAATCTTTTGCATGAGCTTTCCCACTTCTGGCACCCTCTAGATATGTTAGACTACAATTTCCATCATCCCCGCTTATCTTTGCAATGATATCCAAAAGGTAATTCTAATTAAGTTCAGCAGAGCTTCTTTTGAGATAAAGAATCACAGCCTTAAGAGGTGATGCTTTAAAACAAATCTTCTGAACATTCAAGACAATCTCCCTTAATACCCTACAGTGTTTTCCATAAAGGAGCCAATGTATTATGATTCAGGAATTATATTCCTTTATAATTATAATTAAAGGCAAAGTTAGGCTTTTTCATCAACGCCTTTCTTAAATTAAACACGTTCTCTGATTGCTTCATCACGAAAAGGCAATCAACCTGAGTGCAAGGTAGAATTAAGAAAAAAGAAAACTTTGCCTCAACAAATCACAGGTTGCCGTGTTCTCTGGCACAGCAGCAGGTTTGCCATGTCGATCTCATGATCGCCTTCTAAATCATAAACTAGCTCATTCGGATTTTTCCCCCTGCAGAATGCCTTCTGCACAATGTGAAATGATCCTGTGAGAAATTAATAATTTAGATTCCCATTTTAAAGCAGCCTGTCAGAATAATGAAAGAAGGGAAAGGATTAACATTAATGGCTATAGCTGTAGCTTGGCTATGGAGGTAGACAAGAATTACCTAGGATTAAAAAAAAAATAAAATTGAAGGATGACTAGATGATAACAGAGATGCAGTGAAAATTCTCTTTACTCTCACCTGGCAGCTGTCTAGATTTGTTTAGCCAAGATCTGGTGGGCCTAATTAAGGGCTCTTCCTCAAAGTCAGTCAGAGTGCTCTCCACTGATTCCTGAGCTGGCAGAAAAGAATGCAGTCATGGGATTTGTTGGCCCATTCTGGATCTCTGTTCTGCACAGTAATGACGCCAGTGGATGGTGCTGCCCTTACTTCGTTATTGTCAACCGAGTTAAGCAAATGAATTGGTGGATCTCCTCGTCTTCACTTCTTCTCTCAAAGAGCATCACCTGATATAGGGTAAACAATCATCAATCATTCTCCTTAACAGCCAGAGTATTTTAAATGGATGCTTAGAAGAATGGATGTAGCCGCTTGCCAAAGTGTCCAATTAAAAGGTAGTAGGAAAGAAGTTCTCCCCATGCTCCTTGTAATCTGTGCAGCTATTACCTGTCACTTGGGCTGTTTCTGAACATGAGCATGGTATGCTTACAAACTCACATTCAAAAATAACCTGGCTGACAGAAAATAGGCGCACAGGAGAGATTGCAAGGAGATTGCTCCTAGGAGCATTAACCACTGAAAGCAACACTTGCAGTGCTGTTATGCAGGACTCTGGAAATAATAGAAGTGAAAAAACCAGTAAAAACACACTACACAAAATACCTTGTTAACAGCAGAGTGGAAAACTAGCAATGCATCAAAGGGTAGCGGTACTAACAACTGGAGGAACCTGGCCTGCTTTCTAGCATGATTTCAAAAGACCTCCATATCTATAAGAAGCTCACCTTAGAATGCTGAAAGCAACAGATACGGAAAATTCCTTCACGGAAGCCAGATGTCCAATCTTTCCTGCAGTCCAAACAAAACTATCTGGGAAGGATAGTATCCACAGATCAGAGGGGAGGGGGAATACTTTTATTTTATTTATTTATTTTTATTTTGTTGAGTACATATTAGATAATATATATATAAGTATAAGCATGAATTGAATACATAAAATGAATACAATTAAAGGGAACATTAGGACAGGGACGGTAGGCACGCTGGTGCTCTTATGCACGCCCCTTACAGACCTCTTAGGAATGGGGTGAGGTCAACAGTAGACAGTCTTAGGTTAAAGTTTTGGGGGTTTTGGGAAGAAACTACAGAGTCTGGTAGTGCATTCCAGGCATTAACAACTCTGTTACTGAAGTCATATTTTCTGCAATCGAGTTTGCAGCGGTTCACTTTAAGTTTGTATCTATTGTGTGCTCGTGTATTGTTGTGGTTGAAGCTGAAATAATCATTGACAGGTAGGACATTGTAGCACATGGTTTTATGAGCTATGCTTAGGTCATACTGAAGGCGGCATAGTTCTAAATTTTCTAAACCCAGAATTTCAATTCTGGTGGCATAAGGTATTTTGTTGCGAGCAGAGGAGTGGAGGACTCTTCTTGTGAAATATTTCTGGACATGCTCAATTGTATTAATGTCCGATATGCAGTGTGGGTTCCTGATGTGGCTAATTGGAGCCGAACAGAACTCAACGTCTAAAGCAAGGGTATCAAACTTTGTCAACTTTAAGACATGCTGGCTGGGGAATTCTGGAAGTGGTTCACAAGTCTTAAAAGTTGCCAAGGTTGGACATTCTTGCTCTAAAGCAGGAGTGTCAAACTCGATTTTATTGAGGGCTGCATCAGGGTTGTGTTTGACCTTGGGAGGCTGGGGTGGGCGTGGTCAGCTCGACATCACTTGTATTGGGGGCACTGGTGGTGGCCTGAGTGCTCTGTTAGCAAAAAAGAGCTCCCGAGCTCCGTTTTTGGCTGCGATAGCCTCCTGCAACCCTCTGCCAGCGAAAACGGAGCTCGGGAGGGTCACACGCGGCCCTCCTTATTTCCTTTTTCACTGGCAGAGGCACTGTGGCCTAGTCCTTCGCTGTTTCCAGGGTGGCCTCTTGGGCCAGATCACCTTGAGTTTGACACCCCTGCTATAAAGCCTTAACCAGTAATGATTGGTGTGTTGTGCTAGGAAAAGAGGAAAGCACTTATTTAAAACTGAACCAACTTGGTATGACTTTAAGCTGCTTTGGTTATGGGATGAAGCTATGGCTGAAAGAAGCTTGATTGGAGTCCCTGAGGCACAGTGCCTTATTTTTTATGGCTGCTTCTTTCATTCCAAGAGTTGATGAGGCTCCATGAAGCAAAGTCACACTGATTTATACTGCTCCATGAAGCAAAGTCACTGATTCATACAGCCCTAATGAGAATCAAGAGATAGAATGCGAAAGAGTCAGCACCAAAATCAGAAGTCCAATCTGCTAACTCAGAATGAATCTGCCTCCGAAGAAGGATATGTTCAGTTTCTCTCTGATTCTATTCAAGTAGCTGACATTCCTTCTTTTCCAAACTTCTCTCTGCATTTACTTAAACTGAATTTCCTGGTCTAATTTATGGAATGAATGCTATAAGAACTATTCAGTACAGTTCTCATTTTTTCTCCATTCTAGTTTTGAAATTCACATAGAACAGTAGTGGTCTTTTATTTCCCTAGAATGTTTTCATCGTCTGTCCATGCGAATGGGTATATTGATGAAATTCTAAAGCAAATTAATAAAGGCATATGAGTACAATCCTTTATTTCAAGATTCTTTTGACATGATATTAATCAGTTCAGAGAAGCATATGTACTTAAATAAAATAGCATACAGAAATCAACTGAGCATGGTCATAGCTAGTCTCCTTTTTTCTGCAATGCATATGTACTCATTATTAACATAAAAATGGGGATGAAGCATACAAATGAATCAAAAGGTAAGAAAACTGCATATTTTAATTCTGGAAACTAGCAATTTTCCTAATTAAACTAGAATTTAAGGGAGGAATACAAACAAGTGAAATCAAAAGAACAATAAAAAAAATGCAAACAGGAAAATCTATTCATCTCTTTTTCTTCATGCTTGGAGCTGCTGCACCTACTGTCGGGGTTCCAAGTAACACCCCCAACGAAATAAGACTCTGAGGCTTGAAGTTTCTCAAAGTTCCATTTTATCAGAGATGTCATATTGGCACATCTGGGAAAACCCGAATCTGAAAGTTTCCAGATTTTCCCCACCCAAAGGGAAGTCCAAGTCCCTGTCCAGCACCCACATGTCCATTACATGGTCCAATCAAAGCACTGTCCCAACTGGAGATGCCTCCCAGTTCCAGCTGCAGGGCAAGATGTCTTTGATTCTCTGAGAAAGGAATGTTATTATGACTATATATCACTCTGGCTCCACACAATTTCCCCCTCCCAGTTTCCCATGGTAGTAAATGTGGCAGGCCTGAAGCTCCAATGAAAAAGATGGCTTCCAGGCCTGACACATGCTTCAATGGTCTTAAATGGAAATTTGAATCTCCACATAGGAAAATGTGCATTGTACCTTGCAATGTCTGAACATTCTTGTTCTTTTTTGGGGGGGGGTCCATCTAAGATGGGGCAGGGGGTTATTTGATGGTCCACACAGTCATTCTCAGACTTACTCACTGCTGTAGAAGCATCACCCCCTTGGAGCAAAGCAATAACCTTGTAAGAAAGCACCAGGAAGACCATGGCTGATAACGCCAGTACTGCAATATACACAAGGAAACAATTTATGACTATTCATTCCACTTGGCTGGAGATAATGTTTGTGAGGCGATTCACAGGAGTTCCTGCTGTGGCATTCATTGACTCATACAGGCTGAATATTTACAAGCTTTCATTGACTCACAGAGGTTGAATATTTACAGGCTTTCTATGTAAACCTGGTGGGGTAAATAAATGTCTTTGTGATCCTGCGTCTCTCATCCACCATGACTACCCCCCCCCCCCATTCACCAACCCAAGATGGCTGCTATCAGCAGCTGTCAGATGTAATCACAATGGATATTTTAAGATTTGGCCATTAATAAAGGATAGGATACAGCTGCTCATGACGTAACAGGAAAGCAAAGAATGCAACACTTTGTGCACGTAAACAATGGTGACTACTAACAGTATGGATCTATTTTGCCCAAATTTTAAACCATGAGGCAGATCAGAAGGGCCTGGCTTGATTTCATTCTGAGTCAAGGTCTCAAGGAAACTCTGCTTTCATCATTCATTTAAAACAATTCTGGGATGGTTTTTCCTAGGAGTAAGACTTTCTTCTTTGCCTTCACAGGAGTTTTAATCTTCAAGGCTCTGAGAAAGGGCCTCACCCTTTTCCATTTCATATCATGGCTAGGAAGCAAGCAGAGGTGCATAAAGGCCTAGAGCAGGGGTGTCAAACTTGTGGCCCGTGGGCTGGATGCATCACATGCTGGCCATATCCACCCCCATTTTAATGAAGGGGAAAAAAGTCACAATACATCACATGACGACAATGCAGGGATGAAATCCAGCAGGTTCTGACAGGTTATGGAGAAGCGGTAGTGGAAATTTTGAGTAGTTCGGAGAACTGTCAGCTGAAATTTTGAGTAGTTCAGAGAACCGGCAAATACCACCTCTGGCTGGCCCCAGAGTGGGGTGGGAATGGAGATTTTGCAGTATACTTCCCCTGCTACGCTCATCAAGCCACACTACACCCATCAAGCCATGCCTACAGAACCGGTAGTAAAAAAAATTGAATTTCACCACTGTGACAATGTGATGCTGCACGTTTGACACCCCTGGCCTAGAGCAATCCCTTTTAGTATATCCAGCTTTCTGCAGCTGATCTTGCCTATCTCTTGATTCAGATACTCTAGCTTAGAGAGGAAAAATGAAAGGATGAAATATATAAGCTCAAATTTATTTTCTTGGTATAATACAGCCATATAACAACCTGTTGTGATCAAACAAACAGTTAAAGGATAGAGTGGGTTAAGAATTGAAGATAACTGTTGAGGATCATCCAAGTTTTTTAGTCTCCTACCCTTTTTTTGATTCCTTCAGTGTTTTTCCTCACCTTGAGTTTGAGTCACCATTTATCAAGGGAGAAGCTTTTATCGATGTCTTCAATTATCTTCCCTTTGTAATTTTCTCTTGTGAGAAGACCTTTCCTCAATTAGCAAGTGCCTCAACAATGTGATTTGACTAGTACCTGTCTTATTTTTTCTTTTACATTACTCACTCTTTGAAACTTTATTGCAATCACAATGCAAGTACAGAATGGTTTTCATTCAGAGCACTCATTTTAATGAAACTTAGCATACTTACCGGTATTCACAATTCTTGAACTTTCCGGAAAATCTGAGAGGATTTGTAGCTTTGCTCCTGTGGTAATCATGGAAGAACCAAGCCCTTGTTTTTATGAATTTCTTCTGGATTTGTTCTAGTTAGACAATTATATCAGAATAGTCTTTGCTCAGTTTTAGTAGCTACAACCACTCAGAAATTTTACATCCGAATATCTTAAATAGACAGTATATATCTTTTTCTTAGTCATTTGGTCCAATGGAAGCTTCTCTTATATAACTCATTTACCCACAGCTAAATACTGATGTAGCTACAGTAATGTTGATCTTGTTCAACACAACATTTATTATAAACAAACCAAATTTTATTATAAATAAAATTATGTTTTCCAAAACATAGGCTATCTTTTAATGGCTCTAGTCTATCATAGTAGAAGTTCATTTTGGTGGATTATGGAATTTCCACAGGAATGAAAACATTGGAGTATAGAATTAAAGGATAGCTTGGGAAAACTTACTACCTCATCTACCCTGTCTACTTACAGGTAAATGTATCTAGTAATCTTAATACCACTGAGAAAAATAGCAGCCTTAGGATGCTTTTGCATATCTCCCAGAATTGCTACTATTGCATACTTAATGAGTTGCAGAATATTTCATCATACAGCTGTTACCTGGCTGGTTTTGTTCTGCAAATATATATATATTCATTTCCTTTTAGATTTTCCAAATTACTGCATATAGTTACCACTAAATGTTACCCAAGTTTCATGAGGTTCCAGTGATATATTATGGGAGACTAAGTCAACAACTAACACCAATGAAGGTGTTTGCTTCTGTTATTTCATTAAGTCATCTCATATGCAGCTTGCGAGCATGAAGATGTAATTGCCTTCTTAGGGTCAGTAACTGTGCCACCTTTGTTCAACTGCAACAAAGCACTTCCTGTCATTGATAATCAGCCTCTCACATTGCCATGCAGGAAATCTGGCCTATTCCTCCACGGCAGACTATTTAACTCAATAGCTTTTAAGGGGTGTATGTGTGTGTGTGTGAGAGAGAGATGGAGGGAGAGAGAGAAAGAGAGGAGAGACAGAAGAGAGACAGAAAGAGAGAAAGTGGAGAGAGAGAGAGAGAAGAGGAAGAGAGGAAGAGACAGAAAGAGAGAGGAAGGGAGAGAAAGAGAGAGAGAGGAAAGACAGAGAAAAGAGAGAAAGAGAGAAAGAGAGGAGAGGGGGAAGGAGGGAGGGAGGGGGAGAGAGAAAGGAGGGAGAGAGGGAGAGAGAAAAAGAGAGAAAGGAGAGAAAGAGGAGAGAGAGAGAGAAAGAGAGGAGAGGGAGGGAGGGAGGGAGGGAGAGAGATATGCTTGTTTCTGCCTCAGCATTTCTATAGAGCTTAGATCTGGACATTGACATGGGCATTCTAAAACATTGGATACTTTCTTCATTCTCTTGTAGACTTGTAGGTCTGGGATCATCACTTCTATTTTAGTACAGTGTTTCTCAGCCTCAGCAACCTTAAGATGTATGGGCTTTAATTCTTGATGGATGGAGAGTGAAGCCCAAATGCCTTAAAATTGCTGAAGCTGAGAAATACTGCATTAGCAAATGGACAGAGAGCCAGTTATTCTGTATTATTCTCTGATACAAAGCAGCAATCAGGCCTCCTTCAACTCTGACAAGTCACCCAGCCCCCAAGGCAGCAAAGCATACCTAAATTGTGACATTACCACCTCCATGATTGACTGGTGGTGTAATGTTCATTTTGTGGAATGCTATGCTTGGTTTCTGATAGAGGCAATGACTTGGATGCACTTTGAAAAGTTTCACTTTGGGTTATCTGCCCATGGATATTCCCTCAGGAGTGAATCCAAGTGCTTTTATTTATTTTTTTTATAGCAAACTTGATGTGAGTATCCATGTTCCACTTAATGAGAAATGGCTTCCACTTTGTTATTTATTCAGTGCTTTTCTGATAGTGAAACCATGAACACAGATTTTATTCAAATCAAAAGAAGCCTACAAATTCCTTGATGTTGTCCTTAAGTCTTCTATAACTTGCTGAATATTTTGTACTGCATCTTTAGAATGATTTTAGCAAGGTGGTCATGCTGGGGAAGATTCATTATCGTCCCAAATCTTGCTGGAATTGGGTATGTCTAGTTTAATGAAAAGAAGGATTAGGGGTGACATGATAGCAGTGTTCCAATATCTCAGGGGTTGCAACAAAGAAGTGGGAGTCAAACTATTCTCCAAAGCCCTTGAGGGCAGGACAAGAAGCAATGGGTGGAAACCAATCAAGGAGAGAACCAACCTAGAATTAAGGAGAAATTTCCTGACAGTTAGAACAATTAATCAGTGGAACAACTTGCCTCCAGAAGTTGTGAATGCTCCAACACTGGAAGTTTTAAAGAAAAGACTGAACAGTCATTTGTCTGAAATGGTATTGGGTTTCCTGCCTGAGCAGGGAGTTATATTAGAAGACCTCCAAGGTCCCTCCCTACTCTGTTATTCCACTCTGCTCTGTTCTGTTTTGTTATTCAAGACTGTGACTTGAACTGTGGAGCGGTGGAGCCCCAAAACATTAGAAATGGTTTTGGAGTAGACTTCCAGGGGAGGCATGGCAAACTGAAGTGGAAGTGGAGCCAACAACAGTGGCAAAGACCAAGGACTGGTGAGTACAATGGTTCTTCAAAACCTCTCTGGATATGGAGAGGATGGGATATTCATGTGCTCCAGATGGCTGTTCTCACAAGGGACCACAGGACAGTAGGATTAGTCCTCCCAAGATTAGTCATCTTGGTCACAATTGAAGTTGAACCTTTTAAAAGACACTAAGTTCACAAGCCTCAATTTGTAATCATTCTCTGAAATTGCTTCTTAATTAGCTGAAACTATTCAGAATAAAAAATTCAAAAAGTTGCTGATTAAAGTTACCTCAATTGTGAACAAAAGAAAAGTTTAAGAATTTTAAGTTTGTAAGTTGAATACTATAAATTTGACCTTTACTAAAGAGTTGCTGCTGACACCAGAATTGAAAAATTAATGTTTTATGGATTTGCCTATGGATAAGGAATCTATAGGATAAAGAGATCTCTGTTTTAACTTAATGAAGAGTGATGAGTTATTAAATTTGTCTATACTTAGAATGAAGGTTGGAAATAATTTCTTCATATCTTTCTTTTTCTTTATCATAAGGAAGGAAGGAAGGAAGGAAGGAAGGAAGGAAGGAAGGAAGGAAGGAAGGAAGGAAGGAAGGAAGGAGGTTTTGTAACCTTTTCCAGAAAGATAGGCATCAATAATCATTTACAGAAGTCATCAGAAATGAGACATATGTCTCTAGAAGCTGTGTGGTTAGAACTTTACTGTGATGTGGATAGCAAAAGTCTGACGTGATTTATATAAGATAGAGATGGCCAAATATTGGCCTTGATTGTTTAATGAAATACAGAACTAGTCAACCCTTTAATTGAATCGATTAGGTATGTATTTTTTTTAATCACACTGGCATATCACATAGTGGATGATGTTATGAGATGAATGAAGCGAAGACCAAACTTTAGTGTTAGTGGTCCTTTATATATCACTTATATATGTCCCCCCCCCTTTAGTTTTATCACTCAGACCCATTTGGAACTCTGATAATATTTAGTGGCATATATAAAAATAAAACCCAAAAGGTGATAATATTTTCCAAAGAAGTGTACATTTCCATGATTGCTGATTTAAGAGAGGCTGATCAGATGCAGGTATTATATTTTTTTTCTTCAGCGCAAACACTTCAAACATCTCCCTCAAAATGTCAGGCACAAAGCAATCTTGAGGTCACTCAGCCCTCCAATGTGCTACTCTGCTGTTTGCAGCAGAAGTACCTGTCATTTCAGCACAAAGCATCTTAGAGCAGGTACCAGAAAGAGAACGACATTTCTGCTGTTCAGGGAAAAGATGCTCTGAGTTGGGAAAGAGAGAATGAAAGGCTGAATTTCAATAGCATTTCTTGGTAAAGGTCCCTTGATTCTTGAATAGAACACGAATGGTGGGATAAAATAATTTGCTAGTTCTGCTCCTGGGAGAGGTGGAAAAGTTTGGAATAGATTCCTATGTGCAGGACTTTTGACCTGCAGGCTGCTGGCAGCTCTTCAAACACTTTAGGGAGGCTCCTAGAACTTACTCCTAAATGTTGTCCCAGATTTTCAGTGGCTCCATCGCACCCACCAATTTATGGTTGCAGGAGAAGAGAAGCAGCTTGGTTTGTGACCTTACTGTGGCCATCATCTACTGGGCTTCCTCTCCTTGTCCTCCACCTTCCTGCCTTAGCCCAAAACTTTCACATTTTACTCTCTGTTTAGTTTTCTTTTGCCTCACCAGTTGCTTTGTTTGGCTATAGTGTGGCATATACTCCAGTAGTGGGTTTCAATTTAGTTTGCTACCGGTTCACTCGTGTGTGCACCCTCATGTCTGGGCAGGGTGGGCAGAGCCTCCCGCCATCGCCGCTACCAGTTTGCCCGATCTAGGGTGAACCCATCACTGATATATTCTGATAAACATTTGCCTGCGAGTATAAAAGAAATCCTGCTACGTGGTCATCTCATCCTTCCATGGCTACCAGACTTCCCGCCTGTCTTGTCACCTTCACTGCCAAAATATCTGTTTATTTTTGCCTTTCCTTTCCACTTGCTTGCTTTTCATTCCTGATTACATTACCAGTTTCTCCTTCTCCTTCTTCTTTTCATGGCAGTTAGCTACCGTATCTTTTGCACGATCTGCTCGTTTAGCTAATGGATGTAGAGCCTATGAAAGGATAACACTGTGTTCAAATCACCCCTGACCTAATGGGAAAACAGTTTAGATTCATTTTTTCCTGCTCTAAATCCTCACCCCTAAAATATTTTTTTTAGCTTCTTGCAGGTCAAGTCCTGTGTCTGGCACATCATACCAAGAAAAGGTTAAGGTTGGAGGACTGTCTACTCCTACTGGCCAACAGAAATTGCATTGGTGACCTTTTTTTGATTTTCTGGGCCATTGGTCCCTTTGGCAGTGGGAAATCTGGTCTTTCCCACTCTGCCCAAAAAGTAATCCCCTCTTGCCAATTTAGAAGAAGTAGGAACACAAGGAAGGAATGCAGATTTTTTTGGGGGGGATGGGGGGGTCCAGTTCTTTTGGAAGGAGAAGGATAGAATACAGTGGTGAAATGTAAAATTTGTTACTACCGGTTCTGTGGGTGTGGCTTGGTGAGGGGGGGTTAATGTGACTGAGTGGGCGTGGTCAACTTTTTTTTTTAAAGTTTTAAAACCATTTTTTCTACAACCTCTTCAGTCGAAGAGGTTGTAAAAAATGGTTTTAAAAGCCTCTGAGGATCCCAGCTGAGTTGCCTGATCGTCAGAGGCTTTTTTTTCTTTTAAAAACATTTTTCTACAACCTCTTCAGCCGAAGAGGTTGTAAAAAAAATGCTTTTAAAAGCCTCTGACGATCAGGCAACTCAACTGGGATCCTCAGAGGCTTTTAAAACCATTTTTTCTACAACATTTTCAGCCTCTGACGATCCCAGCTGAGCTGAGCTCAGAGGCTTTTTTTTTACTTTTAAAAGCATTTTTTCAGCCGAAGAGGTTGTAGAAAAAATGCTTTTAAAAATAAAAAAAAAGCCTCTGATGATTGCGTAGCTCAGCTGGGCATGGGGGGGGGCAGGGACTTTTGCTACCGGTTCTCCGAACCACCCGCCGCCATCGCTACTGGATTGGGCGATCTGGTCTGGGAGCATTTCACCCCGATATAATATTATTTTGTTTCTTCCCCCTTCCCATACCAGGAGGATAGAAAACCCAGAGTTACAGGCTTCTACCATAGTCTATAACTTTTTAATAGAATTCATGGCCTTTGGATTTTAAATATCTATCTCTTGTGTGCTTGGTTCTGCTCCTGCACTTATGCTCTACTAAATATGACCCTAAGGTATGAAAAAGAGGATTCTGGATGGCTTATTTTGTTTCATTTTTTTCTTCTATTTGTGTGCCCCATCCTTGATGCTTGAACTCAAGCCCTGTTTAGATGAATACCCAGAATGAACTAGATCAATCTAAGACTCAGTTAAAGATCTAATATTTCATTCCAATGGAAATGGGAAAGCAGCTTTCATGTATTCCCTATTATTCCTGACATTTTAATACTAAGAATTTGCAGAACCTCCAGAATTCTGTGATCAGTCTCAAAGGAAAGACAAAATAAAATAAAATTTCCATCTAGTGAAAGGCTCTTCTTTTAGCTCTCAGTGCAGCCCCTTCCAGTTAAGGAACCTAAATAAAGGCTCAAATAGCAATAGCAATAACACTTAAGACTTATATACTGCTTCACAGTGCTTTCCAGCCCTCTCTAAGCGGTTTACAGAGTAAGCATATTGCCCACAACAATCTGGTTCCTCATTTTACTGACCTCGGAAGGATTGAAGGCTGAGTCAATCTTGAGCTGGTGAGACTCGAACTGTCAAACTGCTGGTAGTCGGCAGTCAGCAGAAGTTCATTCTAACCACTGCATCACCACAGCACTGTGGTGTGATGATACAAATAAATGAATCATTCATCTTATGAACACAAGAATGTTTGTAGGAGATAATCAGGCTGAGCCTGAGGGAGGGCTCAAACACATCATCAGTCTCGAGTCCCTTTGTGTCCACAAAAGATCTAAATCCAGCCCATCTTGAATTCCATTGACTCTTATCTATTGTCAATTGGCTTTGACTGTTAGTAGTTCAGATGGCTTTCTTACAGGCTGACATCTTAAAAGGCTGATATCATTCTTTCAAGTCTGAATGCACCTCTCCCCTCTCTTACTGTTACTTTCCTGAAACGCTTTCTCCAACCTCACTCCTCCTTCTGACTCAGATTTTGTTCATCACACCATTGTCTAGGCCAGGAGTCGGTAACCTTAAGCACTCAAAGAGCCACAAAGGTCCTAACCGGAAGCCCCCTGTTCAATTCGGAAGTCCAGTTCCCCCATCATAGAGTCTCCTAGGGTGGCGTCCTTTTTCCTCTGCTGACCAGAAGTCCGGTTCCCCCACCATAGAGTCTCCTCCTAGCGCAGCATCCTTTTTCCTCTACCTGTCCTAACCAAAAGCCCTATCAATTGTGGAGCCGATTGGTGACAGGGAGCCGCAGCAGAGGGATGAAAGAGCCGCATGCGGCTCCAGAGCTGTGGGTTGCTGACCCCTGGCCTAGGCTGCAGCAATTCCTCCTGTCCCCCAAAGTTATTTTCCTATATCTTTACAGGTAATTTTTGACTTACGACCAGTCGCTTAACAACCAAAGTTATGACAGACTTCCACAGAGCTACTTAAAATCTGTTTTCGAAATTATAAGAGCCCCCCACACACAGACCTGTGATAACATGGTTACCTTTTGAGTACTAGGTAACTGGATCACCTTTATGGCCATTTGCGGCATTCATGGTGACATGATTGTGATTTGTGATTTTTTTTTTTTGCCGATTTCCAGTGTTTACTTCCAGTTTCCATCAAAAAACACTCACTGTGGAAAATAGATTCATGTAATGACCATAGCGTGGACTTACAGTAACAATTACTATTAAAAAATGTTGAGAAGTTGGGTCTGCTCACAGGATGACTTGACTTACAGCCACAATGGCTTACGACTGTAATTCTGGCCTCAATTACAGTCGTTAGTTGAGGACTACCTTTATAGCATATAGTCATTATAAAAAGAGCCTTGGTAGTACTAGGGTTTAAGGCACCCTGTTATTAAGCTGCTTAAGACCAGCTGCCTGCAATTACTGCAGGGTTCGAATCTCGCCAAGGCTCAAGGTTGACTCAGCCTTCCATCCTTTCTAAGGTAGGTGAAATGAGGACCCAGTTGTGGGGGCAATAAGCTGACTTTGTATAAATATACAAAAGGATGAAGGCTATTGCTGAGCACATTGTAAGCCGCCCTGAGTCTTCGGAGAAGGGCGGCATATAAATCAAATTAAAAAAAAAAAAAAAAAAAAATAGCAGGTCTGGCACCAACAGCAGCCTTCCCTAGTCCACTTTTCTCCACACCCCTAATTTCTGGTTTAGATAGAACCAAGGCAGAATAAGAGATAGAGGTACAGTCAGCCAATTTTTTATGCACTGGATTGCATTGCACTTTACTGTTACTGCGGAAGATCTCAGGAAATCAACCAGCGGGTAAGATGACTTCAAGGGAGCTATTACTGCGGTCACTGTTTTTTAAGAGTGAAGAATAAACCCAGTATATGCTACAGACCTGCTGTGAAATTCATCAGATGGAATTTATTTTAAAGAGAAGGGAAATATATCACAGGAGTGTTTGTTTCTAAAGAGGTAGGAGATGAATTAAGAGAAGTTTATTTTTCAGGTGAGAGATAAATCGGGGAGTTAATTTTACAGGTGGGAAATTAATTCCTGTTAAACCTAGGAGGTAGCTGTTTCTGGAAGGGAAGAAATAAATTAAAAGGTTAAATCAACTGGGAAAATCTATTACTTTAATTTGGTTAATTTCATATTTGATTACAATACATGTTTAACATTACAATGGGATTAATTGGTTGCCCCCCACCTCCTGATCAGAGTGTGGCCCCCAGCATGCTGCCTAAAAAGGGACATAATTTTGTTTAAGACTAGAAGGTGTGAAGGGAGAAAGGACAGCGATAGAGCAGGTTTTACTGGAAACCCTCCCATGGAAATGAAGAAACTCCCAAGAAAGGGTACACAGAAATACAGATTTTACTTAGGGGCATTGGGTACCCCTTTCTACTCAGAAGTAAATCCAGTTGCTAACTGCAGTAATCCACAGAATTTTATTCACAAGTAAATCCCACTAACTTCAGTAGCTCTTATTCCTGGAGAAATGGGTATTAGCTTGCAAGTTAATCTCTTTCAAACATTTCCTAGGACTGTATATATTCCTTTGCACTTTAGTTAGGGAAGTATAACATACCCTCCCTTTCCAACCTGATGGCTTGCAAGTGTTTGGGATCATCAGCTTTTAAAACTGCCAGTTGCCTTAGCAACACGAAATCCGTGATCTACTTCCTGAAGGGCAGACTTGTGACTTGTCCTTTGGAAGCTGGCATCCAGAAGTTGTCCACATGTTTGACCATAGAGGGAGTAGTCTGTTATGTCTAGGGGCCGCCCTGAACAATTTTATGAAGGGCCAACCTGCAAAGTAGATGGGGCCACACGTCACACATGAGAAGGGTCGCAACTTGCTTTTTTATCCTAAATGTGGAGAGGGATTCCTTTTATTTGAAAAATCACTTTTTTCCCCCTCAAATGGAAATGGTGCCGTTAATTATCAAAAATCTGCATGAAAGCAAAAGCCCCTCTCAACACATGCAGAACCTTACATAATAGAGCAATATCCAAGGTCAGGTCTCCACTGAACAGGCAGAGCTGCCTGTATTTGAAAGAACTGAAGCTTGGGAAGCTCAGGAACTTGCAGATCACTGAAAGGGAAAAAATGAGACATTTACACTGTCCTTTTTTTTAAAAAAAAAAATAAGTAAATAAAGGTAAAGGTAAAGGTTTTCCTCGCACATATGTGCTAGTCGTTCCCAACTCTAGGGGGCAGTGCTCATCTCTGTTTCAAAGCCGAAGAGCCAGCGCTGTCCAAAGACATCTCCATGGTCATGTGGCCGGCATGACTAAAGGCCAAAGGCGCACGGAACGCTGTTACCTTCCCACCAAAGGTGGTCCCTATTTTTCTACTTGCATTTTTTATGTGTTTTCTAACTGCTAGGTTGGCAGAAGCTGGGACAAGTAACGGGAGCTCACCCCGTTATGCGGCACCAGGGATTCGAACGGTTGAACTTCTGACCTTTTGATCGACAAACTCAGTGTCTTAGCCACTGAGCCACCATGTACCTACAAGTAAATAAATAAGTGCAAAAATATGACATAAAACCCATAGAAATTGCCAAAATTCTTTACTACCATGTTTTCCCCAAAATAAGACCCTGTCTTATATTTTTTTGAACCCTGAAATAAGCGCTTGGCCTTATTGCCATCCTCTCAAAAGCTCAATTGAGCTTATTATCAGGGGATGTCTTATTTTGGGGGGAACAGGGTAGGTTAGAAAAATCTGAAAGCAATTTCTCTTTTAGCAAACTGACCGCAAAAGACAGAAGGGGGAAAAAAGGCAGGGAAATGTATCTGCCTTAACTCCTTCTCAAGCCAAGTTGTAGAGTTACCATCTATATGCAGAAACCTATCAGATGGCAAACGGGAGAACTGGCCTTATTCATAATGTTGCTTCAATAAAGCTGCATTCCTTCATCTTATCTACAGCCTCTCATTCTCCTGCCTCTGGCTGGTTGTCTCGGTAACGTAGCCGGTTACTAAGCCATATGGTTGCTAAGTCAGATTTTGCTTTATTGCTTTTTTTTTTTTTTTTTTAAGGCAGAAGACCATTTTCTTAGATATCTGGAATGGCAGGAACTCAGCCAATTTCCAGGCGATCAGATTCCATGCCTAGTAAACAGACCCAGATGGTGGAAATAACTACTTATTTCAACATGGATTTCAGGATGATATATCAATGACGCTTTTCAGATCTGGGATAGGTTTTGAACTCCATACTATATAACCTAATGACATCTAGCAGGTCTTATACATGTGTTGAGCCACCCCAAGTACGAGCAGCCCCTTATTCCTGACCCCCATGACAGGGTTTTGTCTTCATATGTAACAGGTAGTCCTTGATTTATGACTTGTTAAGTGAAATATTTGTTAAGTGAGTTTGCTCCATTTCACGACCTTTCTTGCTACAGTTGTTAAGTGAATCACTGCAGTTGATAAATTATTAATCCGGTTGTTGTGAATCTGATTTTCCCATTGACTTTGCTTGTCAGAAAGTCGCAAATGGTGATCACATGACCCTGAGACACTGCAGTGGTCATAAATATGAATCAGTTGCCAAGGATCTGAATTTTGATCACATGATCATGGGGGTGCTGCAAAGATCGTAACTCTGAAAAACGGTCATAAATCCCTTTTTTCAGTGCCGTTGTAAGTTTGAACTAAATGAACTGTTGTAAGTCAAGGACTACCTGTATGAATATGCTGACTGGGCAAAGCTCAAACCCACAGAAAGTCTGGAGCTAAGCATCTCCTTATGTGCGATCATTTGCATCACAATATGTGCCATCTCCTTCATACAACGAAGTGGGAGATAGATTGATCCTTCATGCGTATTGTCAATTCTCCTTTACCTCTAAAGTATAAGTGATAGTGATAAATTTATTTTTGTGAGTGTACAGAAGTTCATCTGTGAATGTACATTGCACATTGGTCCTACCTCTTGTCTAATTGATTTAGGAATGTCTGTCATAAGAGAGGCCTAAAGAGTCAAGATGGCGGCCTCAACCATGGGACTGAAGCCCCACCTTTTCTTACAAACCAGATAAAAAAGAGGTGGGGCTTTGCAAGATAGTGGTCACCATATTAGCTTTTTTCCCTGCAGATACCCTTGACCTAAGCAGTATCACTGTGGAAGAGGAAGAACAACTGGCAATTTTTACAGCAGCCATTTTTATGCCTTTTTGTCCAATCCAGACAGGTCCTTTGGAGTTCTTTGCAGCCCCACAAAATCCTCTTTTGATTTTCACTAGCAGTAATTTGGTGTTGTTAGCTGGTCTTAAAGAAGTTAAAAAGTATCCGCTTCAGCACAGACCCCTATTTCATAGATCTGTCCAGTATGAAAACTTCTATTTTTGGCTCCTGTTCTGAATGAGTGAATTTATCATCCTATTTCAAGGTGGTTGCCTCTGGTAAAAGATTTTCCCAGCTTTATTTTGCTGCCAGGATAATATATCTTCCAAAATGAGTGCACCAAGCCATTTTAGCTGTTTTTTTCAATTAAGAGAAAAGTTGGTTTGCAGCACAAGTCCTGAATGAAGTTGTACAGTATAGGATTGTTTTGTCTCAAATATTTTCTAATTTGGTACATTTTATTAAAAACTTCCAGTGATTTAAAAGAATAAAATAAAGAACAGATGTATGAAAGTAAAGCATTGCACTGAGCTCCTGAGGAGTTCTCTGATCAGATGGTCTCCATTTTGTGCTTTTTTTTTTTTAAGTAGCTGCAAACAGATAAAATTTTCATCAGAGACAGTGTGCCCAGGAAGGATGCATTAGCTTTTTCCTTATATACCCTTTTCCTGAAGCTACTCTTGAATTCACAATGTGAAAAGAGTTACTAATCTCACATTTTTTTGTTTCTCTGCTTTGGGACTGAGGGTAGGTTCTGGAGACATCTGGTTAAGATCAGAAAAATAACCCAGGATAAAGGTTAATGTTTCCTCTTTCAGAGCTGATCAAAATCTCAACCATCTCTCTTCCCTAAGGTTGTTTTAAAGAAATTAAGAGAGAGAGATCTAATTACAAATCTATTGCATTGTGTCTGGTTTAGACCAGAATCATAAAGTTCACTAATGACAAATGGGTGGCCACAGATGCCTCACCACAAAAAAAGGAAATAGGCAGAGGTGAAAGGATTACACACATGTCTACAACATTCTCATGTACTAATTTACATTCTTGTGTATTCTTGTACATCTCAAAGGTACTTTTTCAAGAGGCAACTGGACTTTTTTTGTTTTTCTTTGAAGATGTTTTGCTTCTCTCCCAAGAAGCTTCTTCAGCTTTGACTGGTTGGTGGGGAATGGAAGGATTTATATTCCTTGCAGATAGCTGGTCATTTGCATTCTTTTAGAGAGTTGTTGAGACCACTGGAAGGTTTATCTGTGTCTTCAGGGTCACCTGAATAGTGCAAATGGGTGTGGAGCCTCCTGCTGAAAGGACTAGCAGTAGTTTGGTGTTGTAGAGCTGTGCTTTCTGCAGGATGTTTACTGCCCTGTGTTCTTTCACTGTTGAATACAGGTGCAGAGTGTTGGGGATGGGTCTGTGTTGTCTGCATCTCAAACTGAAGCCCAAATAATTCCTGAAGTCTGCAATTGTTGGAAAGCTGTTCATACTCCCGCATTCAACCATTCAAAGGTTGTTCATGCCAAAGCTATGCACTTTGGATTGACTCTCTAAAAGAATGCAAATGATCAGCTGTCTGCAAGAATATAAATCCTTCCATTCCCCACCAGCCAGTCAGAACTGAAGAAGCTTCTTGGATGAGAAGTGAAACATCTTCAAAAAACAAACAAACAAGAAAGTCCAGTTGCCTCTTGAAAAAGCACCTTTGGGACAACAATGACCTGAATGACTGAGAATCTCCATAGACAATGTATTCTTGTACATTTAAAAATAATTATCAGATCATAATAGAAGTAGAATGCATCTTTTCAACATAAATATCTTTGACTGGGTGGATTGTGTGTGATCAATCTTCTGTCCAGGGAGTAAATGCTGATGGATAATTTTGAGGCTACTGCTTATTCTTCCTTCTTTATTGTTAAAATCAGATTTGGAATGGACAGTCTTCACTTTGAAGAGGATTGTCCTAGCTCAATTAGGATAGACGACCATTCTACTGTAATGGGAATATTAAATTATGCATCCTTCAAAATCAATATACACTTAGACAATTCCATCATCCTCTCATCTTCAACCTAGTTTTATAACACAACATTTCTTAATGTATTTGATCTGTTGTTTTTATTCTCCCACATCTCTTTTTACTCTTCTGCTTTTCACCAAAGGGAATATGCTGTGTTGGATTTTTCTTAAAACCCACACCTAAAAAAATAACTTTAATCTGGGATGTATCTCAATAAGCAACTGTCTTGCAGCTTAAAAGAGCCACAGTGACATAGTGGTTAGAATTCAGTATTGCAGGGTGACTCTGCTCACTGCCAGGAGTTTGATACTGATTGGGTCAATGTTGACTCAGCCTTCCATCCTTCTGAGGTTGATAAAATGAGGACCCAGGTTGTTGGGAGCAATATGTTGACTCTGTAAACCACTTAGAGAGTACTGTAAAACACTGAAACAGCATATACCGTATTTTTTGGAGTATAAGACGGACCGGAGTATAAGACACACCTTAGTTTTTGGGGAGGAAAATAAGAAAAAAGCTGATTGGCAGGTGAATCGGCCTCTGAGAAAACCCCCAATCAGCTGTTCCCAGAGGTGAATTTTAGCAACAGGTTCCTTGGTTGTGAGCTCTGTGTCTTGCTTTTTTTTTTTTTGCTTTTTTTTCTGCCTCTGAAACTTCTGAAACTCTGTTTCAGAAAAAAACCTTTTTTCTGCCTCTGAAAGCCTCCAAAACAGAGCTTCAGAAAAAAAGCCTCTGAAGCTCTATTTGGGGGCTTCTTTTCTGAAGCTCTGTTTGGGGGCTTCTTTTCTGAAGCTTCATTTCTGATGCTTTTTTCAGCCTCTGAAACCTCCGTTTGAGAAGCCGGGCGGGGCTACATTCGGCGTATAAGAGGCACCCAGATTTTCACCCTCTTTTTTGGGGGGAAAAGGTGCATCTTATACTCTGAAAAATAGGGTAAGTCTAAGTGCTACTGTTATTGCTATTTTTTTCTTGCTATTGTGACCTCTGTGAGCTTAATATACGTTAAGACAGCCTGCATGTTGGTTTGGAATTCTGGAGTTGTGGTCTGTTCCTGCTACGTTTTGTGATAATGTAGGTATAGTGAAAATTTGATGAAATAGTTGGTGGAATATATAGTGCAGCAAAGCTACAGACAAGAAACATAAGGAAAAAGAATTCAAAGAGCAAGGTAAAAGAATAAGATAATATTATCATTTCATGCCAGAAATAGGCAGTTTTGTGGGCCAACTTTTCAAAAGGAAACTTTCCATATGTGATGAATTTCACATCTGGAAAGCTGAACTTGATGTGCACTGGAATCATTGTAGGCAGGATGCCCAAACCTACCAGCTGAGTCCAATGTCTTCTGAATGTGAGTAAAGAAAAATATCCAAGTTGTGATTTGAAGGTCCAGATAATGCTACTAGCGATACTCTCTCATGTGCTCACAAAGATCATTCTAGAAAAATAAATAACTCCTGTCATGCGAAGTGTTATATTTTGAAAAGCTTCTGTTTCATCCACAAATCATGTTCTTCTACTGTTTCTTCTGAAAATGAAGCTCCCATGTGTAAACAGAAAGCATGACACAAATGAAAAAGTTATATTGATACCTTTGACGGAGACAATATATTCTACAGGGAGAGCAGCTTCTAATGTTGTTCTGTGTCCATGGCCAATTTGAACTGTGGTGGACTATTTGTAGCTCATAACAGACTCTGGAAACTGCAACTTTGCACTCCTAAAATGTCATGACTAAATATTGATAAGAGCTGTTTCCAGATGTTTCCAGTTATAATACAATGACAACAACCAAACAAAAAAAGGCATTTCAGTTGTATAATAAAGTTAAGAACTCTAGATAAATATTTTTTTAAAAACCAGAAAAGTCCTAGAAAAAAACCTCCTTCACCACAACCATATTATAAGTTGTTTTCCTACTAGCTGTGGCTTTGGTACCCAATATTGCGAGGAAAATGGGAGTCAGCAAGTGTTAGATTGTCTTCCCTTGATCTTCAAAGCATCTGTTGCCTACAGAGAAGTTCAACATTAGTGTGTTGCATTCTGAGACAACTGAATGGAACAAAATTCTTCCCTATATCAGTTGTGTCCTTGGTTGTCACGGAACATTGAAATAATTCTTTATTCATCAATCTCACATTGTTTGTGCCTTTAAATCTTTTTACCAGGGTCACAAAACCTCTAGCAATAGTGGGAAAAAACTATAACAAAATTATTTCTTTTCTGTTGTATGCTAACCACCAGTATGCCATGCTCTAGTAAAAGAATCCCTTGAAATTGCTCTAAGGGACTGAGAAGGAATTCAATGGCTGATCCATCTGGATTCTGCACAGTTCCAAGTTGTTAGTCCCATCAAGCTATTCAGCAGCCAGTTTGTTCCATGGGATCTCACTAGCTCATCACTTCTTATATTTGATGTGCAGAGTTGTTTAATGTTCTTTGAGTGTCATTTCAGAATCTGTAGTCAGGATATCACTGGGCTTAGCTTCTTCACACAGTAGCTTCTCAGTTTTTAACCAAAGGTCTGTCTGGTCCAAATATAGACAATCTTGTCCAAAGTACAATACCTGAGGCTAAGAAGTCTTGATCCGATCAGGTTTCTACAAGTAGATATCACAATATGTTAATAAATGGATAAAGGAAGGATCACTCAACTGGTGTCATTTGCCTGCAAACTTCCTTAAGACCATCTGTTATGTTCTCTGGTGGCTGGAATTTAGTAGGATTCAACAAGGAAACATCTTTAGAGACTTCTCCAGCCTATTCGTTGCTACAATATACTGCTTTGGAATTGCTCAGGCACATTCTTTTAGGTATAAGGCTGAAGATGAGGCTTACAAATCAGAGGGGAGAAAAATCAAGATTACCAACTTCTGGCTTTGCACGGGAAGCCAAATACTCTGTGGGGTACAAAGATTGCAACTGTACTGTAGATGCTGAATTCATATGTAGGAACCATGTTTAGGAAAATACGGTAGTTCATTGGGTTCAAAGAAGACATGCTGTTGTGCTGTTCCTCTGTGGACATAGAGGAGGCTCTGCAGTCTCAGTCTGGAACCATAGCATCTAGCATAATGGGGGCACTGGAAGGACATTGTTGTAATAACTGTGGGTGTTACTCTGTGATGCCACTCATGGGTCTTTATCAATTTTTGGCAGGACCTGTTTTCAAAGCCAGTGGAGGCTTCATAGCACAGGACTTGCCAGTGGGTTCTGTCAGCAATGGCATCTTCTAGTTCTCTTCGCTGGATGTCACAGTGGAGTACGGTTTCTTTCACAACATTTTTATAGCGCTTGCATGGTTGACCTCGAGGTCTCTTCCCAGACTCCAGTACACTATAGAACAATTGGTGAGGCACACGTCAGTCATCCTTTCTGATGTCCCACTCATCTCAACTGGGCTCCGTTAATCTGTGGAATCTGTGTTATCTAAGACCTCCAATTTGGAGATACAGTCTTGCCCACAAATGCGCCAGATGGAACGGAGAATGCTTAAGTGGTTTTTTTTTCAGTTGTTTGATTTGCCTTCAGTACAGAGTCCAGGACTCAAACCCACATAGCAGGGAAGGAATACCTATACCTCCAAGGGTGGGCTTCAAAAATGTTAGCAAGGGGTTCTCTGCCCGGTTGCTGGGTGGGCGTGGCCTAGTCAGCCTCCTGCACCATGGGGGGGCATTTTTGCCCTCCCCAGGCTCCGGAGGCTTTCATCGAGCCTCCAGGAGGGCTAAAATGGCCTCCCCAGGTTCTGGAGGCCCTATGGAAGCCTTCCCAAACTTCCGGTAGGTCTGTTTTTCACTCTCCCTGAGCCTCCGTGCATGCCCTGCACTTACCTGCATCCAAAACGGACAGCGTGAGGACTCCTGGGAGGGGAGGGATGGGCGAGGCGGGGCCAGACAGGAGTAGGATTTGGGGGTTCTCCGAACTGCACAGAATCTTAACTAGAGGTTCTTCCGAACCCCTGCGAACCCCTAGCAGCCTAGACCTGTATACCTCTATATATACTTTTAGGTTTGTAGAGATACATATGTTGTCTTGATTGAGTTCTCTAGCATGCAGCCACCTCAGTGCCTGACTGGCCTTGCTCATCCTGGAGTTAATTTATTTATCCAAAGACCCATAGCTTGAGATGATGCTTTCCAAATATTCGAAGCTCTTTATATTTGTTCAGCCGAGTATCATCAATAGTGATTTTTGATTCTATAGGCTTGGTATTTGGCATGAACTGGTAATGATAGCCAGGCAACTCATTATATATTGTAGATGGTCATTGTAATTGTATTCGCTGATTTAATGTGTAGTAACCAGGTGCAGGAAGGAAGTGAGTATAAAACTCCTCTCCAAACAAATGGGAGGGAGCTTAGCTTAGTTTTGAGCTTATCTTTAATATAGTTTAGCTTAGGTAAGCTTAGCTTAGTTTGAAGGGCACTGAATCATGCCACCCACCCACTAGTAATGCTAATTGGCACAACCCAGGACTCAAGAATAAGATGATCCCTGCAAGTGAAAACTAACTCCCATGCAGTATTTAGTCATTCATCCAGCTCAGTCTATGAATGTTGTGCTTGATGGGTCTAGTATCTTTCTTACATGAATCGTGTTTTGCTAGAGCTGCTACTTGACTAAAAATGGGTTAAACTGACCCATTGAACAGACAACGTTTCATGAAATTGACCCTTCACTTTCACTTTGATCCCAACTGGGTTACACCAAATAATGTTGTAAATTCATCAGCATTTTTACTTGGGAAAAAATTCCATTGCATGAGACCAGTTCTGAATAAGAAATACACAGGGTGGGCACTGTATTTTCTTAGATTTTTTTCCCCTGTACCACTCTCCCCAAAAGACAAAAAAGGAAGGTAACACAAAAAGCTTTCAGGGACTTAAAAGAAAAAAAAAAGTACCTTCAGATCTTTGCAAGACATTCTCATTTTTAAAAAGAAAAGAAATTCAGACCAAAAAAAAAAAGCTTTTCAGTTTTAAAAATAGGTTTGCTTGAAGCAGCGTAGTCCGACAGTATATTTTTGGCCAGGCACCTTGAAAGACTGCCCTCTCTTTGGAAAGATATTTATTTTTACTGCACTTCTTGAATAAAGTAAGCTGCTGGACAAGTAATCCACCCTGTCTACACACCTGTTAAAGTTCTGAACACGTACAGTTTTTCTTCTGTAATGTCAGAGGAGGCAAGGATCTTGATGTCTGCAATCCTTCTGAATCGCTCAACATTTAAAAGCCAAACCCAGAACAAGGTTTTCTGGAATAAAATGGTGGCAGTTTTGGTCCTCTTTCCATCCTCTCCTCAAGGAACACAATTTTAAAGTCTTAAAAGTATCTCATAAACTCAGTTTCCTTTGCATGTGTAGGATGGGAATGGTTTTGAATGACTCAGAGGGGAGGGAGTATTTATGGGTTTCCATAGTTCCCCAACAGGTTTTTTCCCCATTATGTGATTATTCCACAGCTGTCAAATGAGGATTTTAACCAGAGTACTTATGCATGTTATATGTCTTTGACTTCCCCTGTAGTATGTAGATTGTTTTGATTCTCTCCCTTCCCTTTCCATATGACATGCTGGAGCCTCACATTAATTCAGGAGTGAAATCCAGCAGGTTCTGATAGGTTCTGGAGAACCGGTAGCAGAAATTTTGAGTTGTTTGGAGAACCAGCAAATACCACCTCTGGCTGGCCCCAGAGTGGGGTGGGAATGGAGATTTTGCAATATCCTTCCCCCATGAGTGGGTGGGAATGGAGATTTTGCAGTATCCTTCCCCTGCCACGCCCACCAAGCCATGCCCACCAAGCCACACCACACCACACCACGCCCACCAAGCCACACCCACAGAACAGGTAGTAAAAAAATTTGAATTTCACCACTGCATTAATTCCACAATATTGCTTTGAGTGATCACTGGTAATATCTTTCTTCCCTCTTTAAGCCATTTATTTTTATTGTATTCACACACATGCAAGCATGCAAAACTTGTTCAGGTGAGATGTGAAATGTTTTTGTTTTTTGGGCAATCTGAGAGAAAGATTAACAGCTGCCAAGAGACACTCATTGTGAGTGGGAGGCTACCAAGTTTGGTGCCAAAGCAAAAAAACAAAAACAAAAACATGAAAGACAGAGAGAGAAAAATTCCTCTAACACTAATAAATAAACATGTCAACTTTCTGACTGTGAGGACAGAGTGACTTCTGATTTTATTCTCATGAGGTATAACATTTATGAATGTCCTTCAGGTTAATTAGTGCCTGTCAGAAGTTGCTAAAGATGAAGTTCAAAAAATAGATTCAGACTCTGGATTAGGGATTAGTGGACCCCAGTAAATGTCTTGGATTTGCTGTCCATATTTAGGGCAGATTGCTGAACTGGCAATTAATATATGTATATATGTAGAATAGAAGACTTTATACTTAATTTGGCCAAGTGTGACTTAGGGAATTGGTCTCCAATGCAGAAACTCTCACTGTACATACAAAACAACAGAGTAATAATAATCATAATAATGATATCAATAAAATGACATAGTAGAGAAAATGAGAAGGGTAATTATAATGCTACAACCATACTACATGGCTAAGCTTATATTTAGACATAAGACAATACTGTGGGAATTGGGAAATTTATATATTCATATAACCATTTCCATGAAACTAAACCAAACTGTAGATGAAATCTTGAGGGTAAATAACAGTGGTGGGATTCAAAAATTTTTACTATTGGTTCTGTGGTCATGGCTTGGTGGGCGTGGCATGGCTTGGTGGGCGTGGCTTGGCTTGGTGGGCGTGGCAGGGGAAGGATACTGTAAAATCTCCATTTCCACCCCAGTCCAGGGGAAGGTTACTGCAAAATCCCCATTTCCTCCCGATCAGCTGGGACTTGGGAGGCAGAGAATAGATGGGGGTGGGGCCAGTCAGAGGTGGTATTTACCAGTTCTCCGAACTACTCAAAATTTCCACTACAGGTTCTCCAGAATTGGTCATAACCTGCTGAATACCACCCGTGGTAAATAAGGATTGCATTTTCGTTCAAAGATTTTCATGCATTTTGAGAATTTCCCGTGTAGCAGGAAAAAGACAAATGAAGCTCACTGGAGAGTGGATTCTATATTCTGTGGGAATATGAGGGATTATGGGGAGGGGTAGGAAAACAATGAAAGGGCAAGCAGACAAACCATGAATACTCTGTGGGGTCTTGATAGTGGTAATATCATCAGTGATAGAATGGAGTGGGGTTTGCTCTCATTTTTATACTAGTGGCTTATGTTGTCGGTGTTGGTGGGACTGGTTTTGGTGGTTCCTTCATTATGCTGTTGTTTATTATTAGCTCATTTGTCAGACTTGATGGTTCTTGACTGGGTTATTATTTACATCTTGATTGTTGGTCTCGTACTAAGCTTGGTGTTAATGTCTACTCCTCTGGGTGTTGATTTTTGGTGTGGAGATGTTTGGGTCCTTTTGTTTTCTTTTTTGGCTTTTGATTGTCTCTTTTGAATGGTATGTAGATGTTGTTTATGTGCTTGTTGATGGATGATTTGCCTGAGTGGTCAGGCTTCCAGGAACTCTCTAGCATTTTTGGACTTGACTTGGTCTAGGATGCTAACAGTGTCCCAGTTGAATTTGTCAATGTGCTGTGAAATTAAGGAGTTTTCATCGTGTCTTCTGACTGCTAGTTGATGTTCATGGATGTGCTCTGCTAGGCTTCTGGCTGTTTGTCCTTCATTGTGACTGTTACAGTCCTTAAACTGTATGGTGTAGATGACTCCTCTTTTTTCATGTGGGGCTGCTGGATTTTTTTGGGGTTTTTTTTGTTTACTTACGATGTTTGGTTTACTTTCTTCCCGAAAGTTCCTTTTTCTTTAGAAGGCACAGGAGCATCAGGGTAGCAGAAATAAAGATACACTGCTGAGTTACTTGTCTTACATTTAATTTTGAGGCTTACGAGGTAGATTACACTTTGTGAAATGTTGCAAGATAATAAGATTATTTGGGAATTGAAATCAGCTGTTGAAACTGATTTAGGATTCCAGTTTGGCTGCTGAAATCAAATAAGCCCCGCAAGGGAGCTCTCCTCAAGCAACTTTAGCAAATGTTGCAGGTGATTTTTGTAGTGGTTCCTGGGCAACTTTACAGCATGGCAGCAGCATCTAAATTCTATGCCTGTGGATTTCTGCCCATAAGCGTGTCTTTTTCCTGGTCAATATAGTTAAACATCAGCATGAGGTCTAGAACTAGCCTGACCCTCTCTCCATCTTTTAACTTAGCAAGGTCAGTTAGCAAGGTAAGATGTTTTATTATTGCAACATATGGACATACAAACTAAAGAAAAGGATTGGGGGGAAATGCTATCAATCATTATATAAATAAGCAGGAGATACCACTATTACAGCTCACACCTTGGGGCCTACTGACCTTAAACTTGATTCAAGAGAAATGCTCACCTGCAGATAAAAGTCAGCGGTATCATGTCAAAGACAAAACTTAGAAAAACTGAGTTTGTATAGAAACATACGGTATATAGTTTGATGGTTAACACCTTGCATTTTCCGATGAAGAGCTGTAACCCAAACTGCAACATTTCCCCTTCCTTAGAGGAATATTGAACAGTGTTGTTCTCTGCCGAATAGTGAACATTATTGGGATCTATTACTTCCACAATTTTCTTCCTAAGATTATAGAGAAACTGAGTAAAACTCAATTTTATTATTGGAAACTAGAATTGGTCATCACAAAAAAAAAAAAATCTTCAGGAATGATAGCAACAAATGCTTAGTATTTCTGCTTGGAAGAAAGACATAAACAAATACTTTCTTCAGTAAATACCCTGTTTCCCCTAAAATAAGACATCCCCTGATAATAAGCCCAATCGGGCTTTTGAGTGCATGGCAATAAGGCCAAGAGCTTATTTCAGGGTTCAAAAAAATATAAGACAGGGTCTTATTTTTGGGGAAACACAGTATAATAGAGAAAGCACAAACACTGTAGTATTATTCTGGTCAGTCTATAAACTCATTCCTGTGTTCTACATGAGGTTAGTTTGTATTTATTTATTAAATTTATAAACCACCCATCTCACTCTGAAAAGCAACAGAGTATGTTGCTTTATGTTTGATGTACCCCAGGCATTTTGTATGAGAATGTTATTACATCTTTTTCTTTCCATCTCTTGCATAGCTAAGGCAGCTGATAGATTTATGAATCAGTTGAAAAGACCTCCAAATTAAACAAGAGGCTGGATTGGGGCATGCTGAAGCTATGCAACTTCAAAGAAAGCTCAACTGGTATCTATAGATAGTTTGTTATGTTTATGGTCATTGCATAAAATGAATGGAGTCATGTCAGACAACAGCTTCCATTCATTTATTTTGGAACATATTTGATTAACTTCCATTATTATTTAGGCTGAAATATCACTTGTGCTCAACTTCCTTGGAGCCCAAACTGCTACTCACTTGATACATTCAACTCTAATTCTAAAACTTCTAGAGAGATTGGGGAAGCTACAGTAATTAGAGCATATAACATTGCTTATGAGATGCTACTGAAAACACTGTCATCTGGTAAGTGACAGTGATCAGTTGGTGACTTTCATGTCCCATATTCCTGGAGGTTGCTTGTGGATGTTCTCTTTGATGGTTGATTCCACAGGGCAAGCATTGGACTAGGTATTGCCAAAGATTTGCTAAAGTCTATTCCCCGACTAGAGGAGGGGTGCATGTCTCATTCTCAGTTATTAGAGATGTCTCACTCAAGTATTTCTCTTGGCTGCTTCTGTCCAGTGCTGGTAGGACATTTCATTGCCTGGGGTGAAAGTGCCATAAAATGGTGAAAGTGCCACTCAAGATTTGCACATTGAGTAACAAGCACACATTCTGAAAGGACGTTTGTAAACCAACAGTATGACCTACCAATAAAGGAGACTATTTGTAGCTCAGTGTTGATATGAGGGATCCTTGGTGCTCTCTGAGCTTGTTTGTTTTCTTGCATTCATTTCATTGCCCAAATGAGGTAACATCATCAGTGCTAGTGATGACTAGCACTAATGATGTTACCTAGTTTGGTAATGAAACATCTGCAAGAAAACAAGCAAGCTCAGAGAGCACCAAGGAATCTCCACAGCAGAGGTGGGTTTCAGCAGGTTCTGACCAGTTCTGGAGAATCGGTAGCGGACATTTTGAGTAGTTTGGAGAACTGGTAAATACCACCTCTGATTGGCCCCGCCCCCATCTATTCTCTGCCTCCTGAGTCCCAGCTGATCGGGAAGAAATGGGGATTTTGCAGTAACCTTCCCCTGGATTGGGGACGGAATGGAGATTTTACGGTATCCTTCCCGTGCCACGCCTACCAAGCCACGCCTACCAAGCCATGCCACGCCCACCAAGCCACGCCCACAGAACCGGTAGTAAAATTTTTTGAAACCCACCACTGCTCCACAATATGATCTTTTTGATAATACATCAATCAACCAGCAACCAGCTGCCCTTACAGGACTACCTTACCTCAGTTGCTTGACATGGTTGCCTCCTTCTGGCTCAAGTTCTGCTTCAGCTGAACTGTTTGCTTCATCTATTGAGTAAGCAATGGTGAGAGTGAGAAGAAACAACCTCTTGCTTCCTTACACTTTTCTTTTAGATGGTGGTGCTATGAAATCGAAAATCGTGCCATCTAAAGAATCAGAGAGGATACGTAGGCAATATCAATGGCAGTGAAGAAGAGATGGAGTTGTTACTAATCATCTCTCATCCCACTAATGCTCTCTTCCCTCTGACAACAAGATTGCCAGAAAATTGGCTGTGTCTGTGAAGTTATCCGTGGGCTTTCTGTTCTGAAGCATAGAAATGCATGTTTTGTTTCTCTCCTCCATTCCTAGAGTTAAGTGAAAAAGAGCTGGAGAAATGTATGGCTTCTGTACTTTATGGTCTCTCTAACAACTCTAATGATAATGCAGGCTTACCATCAGTAGTTAGAAAACACCCTGCCTTTGTTCTCCCATGGTACCAGATATGTCAATATAACTCACTGCAAAACAAATATCCCTCTTTGGTAAAAATTTGGAAGCCTTTTTAGGCTGAAGAATCCAGAAAGGTGAAGAAATGGTTCATTGTCCAGCCAGATGGCTCTAGCAAGCCAAGCATGTTATTGGTGGAAAATTCCAGACTCAAGGGAAGGATACCGGTGGGTATAATTCATCTGAATTTATCTTATTTTCTTGGAATCATGTGCAAATAAAACCAGTTTAGTGTTTCAGATTGCACAGTTTTGGATTCTGTGCCTGAGTTCTTAGTTTGGAGCTCATACTAAAAGGTATTTCAAAAGTGCATTTTAGGTCAAAAATGTTTAGAAATGGATGCAAGTGACAGGATTTTGCTAATCTTGGCTGACCTTGAAAAAAAAGGATGAAATCTGCTTTGGACTTGGATCAGAGATTACTAATTAAAGCCAGGATTGCAGGTTTGACTGGATGGTAACCATTCACTTCCATACTGTTGCCAGAAAAACTACATGGACAGAAAATTATCAGGGTATTCCTATACACAAGGAAATATATTACCTTAAAAAAATAGATGCATTAAAGTACAATTTCACAAAAAAAAAAATCTCTGTTCAGTGCAAGAATAGATTTATGTATTAAAAAAAAATGCTTCCCATCTTAGGAAATAGCTCATGAAAATTTCCAGAAAAAGAGATTTGCATGCTATTCTACTGTCATGGTTGAGGAATGCAAAACTAGGTTTATAAAGGAATAATCCTTCCAAGACTTATAAATAAGCTGGTAAAACCATAAGTTTTGTTTCTCCCCCAAATATTTTTTTTTTATTTCCCCAGTTCTCTTTATTTATAACAGAATCTGAAAAATGTAATATGTACTTAAGGAAATCTTCCAATCAAACTAAATTCTCATTTATCCATAAGGCTATTTCTTATTGACTAACAGGCTCTCCTAGAGTCATTTGATTATTAACGAGGGCAAACTTTATATCACTTCTACAATGACTGATGACGCTATGAAGATGTTGTGGTCCTCCAGCAGAGTCGAACAGTGAGGAGGCTAGAGAGGAACATGGGCCAATCCTGGAGCCTGGGGAAGGCTCGGACGAGGGCTCTGTGTTGGAGGCAGAGAAAGGGCCATCTGGGAGGTACGTGCTGCTTCCGGAGTCTCCAAAGTCGGACCTCAGCGACGCAGAGGAACAGGGGGAGCCTGTTCCCAGTGAGTGCATGCGCAGAGCTGCCAGAACAGTTAAAGCAAAAGGGCGACTCGGGAATAGGGCTTGGAGATGATTGGCCCCTCCCATAAGACTTAAAAAAGGAGCAAAGGCATGTGGGCCTTTGCAGGAAGCAACAATGTTAATTCTGTCCAGTTTAAAGTCTGAAGCTCTGTTTGATTCTGAACTCCATATGGCTTTGCCAATTAGGTCTTTGGCAGTGTGTCAAGAGAGATAAAGATGGGTGATTATCAGCCTTATCCTGAAGGACTCTTTACAACTATTTGGGACTCATCTGTGAATGAACAGAATTCATAGTTGTTAAAATAAAACAGGTTTTGGGGACTACCTGTGTGTTTTACTGACTCAGGAGGCCTAGGTCAGAACAGAAGAGCCATGAAGGACCAATATCCATGTCTCTCTCTCTCTCTCTCTCTCCCTCTCCCTCTCTCTCCCTCCCTCCCTCTCTCCCTCCCTCTCTCCCTCACACACACATACACAGAGATAGATAGATAGATAGATAGATAGATAGATAGATAGATAGATAGATAGATAGATAGATAGATAGATGTACAGATACATACATAGAGACTGGTAGATACACATACTAGAATAGATCCATATCTTGGACTACTTTAACAAAGAGTCAACAACCTTGAAAATCTCCACCCTATATTTCTGTTTATATGTTATCTGGATTGTTTTAAAGATAATTGCAACAACATTTTTCTCAAGAGAACTCAATAATATAGGAATGGGTAATCTCAGCTCTCAACCTAATTTTCTGCAATTCCTGGCCTAATCTCATGAAGGCTTTGCAAGCAAGGAATTCAGACCTTTGACTAAAGCACTTTCCCCTTTCCTAGTTGTTGTTGTTGTTAGTTGCAAAGTCATGTCTGACCCATCGCAATCCCATGAACAACATTCCTCCAGGCCTTCCTGTCCTCTACCATCCTCTGGAGTCCATTTAAGATCACGCCTACTGCTTCAGTGACGCCATCCAGCCACCTCATTCTCTGTCGTCCCCTTCTTTTGCCCTCAATCTTTCTCAGCATTAGGCTCTTCTCCAGTGAGTCCTTCCTTCTCATTAGGTGGCCAAAGTATTTGAGTTTCATCTTCAGGATCTGGTCTTCTAAAGAGCAGTCAGGGTTGATCTCCTTTAAGACTGACCAGTTTAATCGCCTTACAGTTCAAGGGACTCGCAGGAGTCTTTTCCAGCACCATAGTTCAAAGGCCTCAATTCTTTGGTACTCAGCCTTTCTTATGGTCCAACTTCCACAGCCATACATTGCAACCAGGAAAACCAGAGCCTTGACTATACGCGCTTTTGTTGGCAGGGTGATGTCTCTGCTTTTTAGAATGCTGTCTAGATTTGCCATAGCTTTCCTCCCCAGGAGCAAGCGTCTTTTAATTTCTTGGCTGTAGTCCCTATCTGTGGTGATCTTGGAGCCCAGGAAAATAAAATCTGTCACTACCTCCGTTTATTCCCCATCTATTTGTCAGGATCTTTCCCAGTAGCCTGCCCCATTGTGGGGCATAGGAGTGGGAGAGGGAAGAAGATGTCAAAAGGGAATAACAATGATACTGGACAATAGGGCAGGACAAGCAAAGAAAGTGGGGCAGCCCACTGCTTTTTCTGGTGTTGCCCATCAGCTGAGGTCATGCAGATCCCTTCTCTATGAGGGTTCAGGGTCCTTTCAAGAAAAAAAAAGATAAGCTACTCTCCCTTTAAAATACTATGGAAATACTGTATGATGCATTATTAGCCCATTAAGCTTCACAGGACACATCATACAATAAGAAGGAAATTATAACTGGATTGTGAAGCCATCTGAATAAGAAAAAACAGTCACTGAAGCAAAAAATTACTAATATTAATACTTCAGTAAATCTAACCCACTTAATAACTGTCAAGTTGGAATCAAAATAAAATCCAGGGCCTGAAAGCTGTACAGTCTATATTTGAAAGACAAAATACCACTTTTGGGATGTTATGGGTATGTCTGTATGTATGTATGTATGTATGCTTGTGAAGTGGAAAGGAAAACTAGGATCCGGAATAACAATTAGCACGTTAAGGAAGATATAATCATTTTTGTGATGTACGTGTTTATAAACATGTTTAGATTAATTTGTTTTTCTGTTTGGCATCAGCTCTAATAAAGTCAAAAGTTACCAAGCTAAATGGGGGGTGGGGGTGGAGAGAAAGGAGGAAAAGGACCAGGATACAATTTGGAAACTAATATCATAGAAGTAAATAAATGTGTATAATGCTGCCAGAGAGCTGTTGCCATGGCCACACATCTAATATAAATATGCCACTGTTAATAAATGTGGAAGTGCAAGAATATTTATCAGCAGTGCATGAAACTGAATGACAGGAGGAGAAGATGCAATTAAGAATAATTCCAAGAGTTACAAAGCACTTAGTCTCATATCACCACAGCAGAAACCCACGGATGTGGTTCTGTGACTTAGATCCCCTGCTACTCGGGGAAGCAGGATTTCATTTGCCAAGGCAACTTCAGGTGCCAGACTAGGAAGTGTATGCCCAGGGAACAATATGTTGGGATTGGATCTGGAGAGTTGGGGTTGAATTGCAGCTGCATTGCATGAGAATCAGCACTTCTGAGCCTTATATCACCATCTGTGAAATGAGAGCAGTAGTGAGCTGGGCCACTCACTTGTGGCAAAGGTAAATGTGTCACCATACCCCCTTGATTATGTCTCCAAAGGATGGGTTGCTCACTCTGAAATGGTAAGCAGAGCTTATATTCTGAGCAGCTTGAAGAGGAAGGACTGCAGAGCTTGATCTTCATAGAATGAATGGAGGCTTGACAGCAGAGACATGGAAAGGAAAGGTTAGTCTTGCTTGTACATGTGGAGATGGATTGATCAAGGGTTAGAGCGGCTGTTTTCTGAACACTGAAACACTGCAAATTCCCACCAAAGATTTCAGACTAGAAAACAGAAATATCCTGAGGTCTGAAAAAATGCCATGCTAAGAAACCCCACTGGCATTTTTCCTGTCTGTCTTCCCCTCCATGGCCTCCACATCTGATCTGAAAAAATGCCACCAGAAGCGCTGCTCCTTCCTTAAGGTAGGATATAATGGGAAGGAGGAAAGGGAAGTACAGAGCTTTCTAGATTCATGTTTATGGAGATTCTCAGTCATCCAGATCATGGTTGTCCCAAAGGTGCCTTTTTCAGGAGGCAACTTGACTTTCTTGTTTTGTCCTTTGAAGATTTATATTTCTTGCAGACAGATGGTCATTTGCATCCTTTTAGGGAGTTGATGAGGCCACTTGGAGGTTTATCTGTGTCCTCAGGGTCACTTGAGTAGTACAAATGGGTTTGGAGCCTTCTTGGCTGCAGGATGTTTTTGTGTCCTGTGTCCCTTCATTGTTGAAGACAGGTGCAGGCTGTTGGGGATGTGTCTGTGTTGTCTGCATCTCAGACCGAAGCACAAATGGTTTCTAGCTTCATGTTTCATGTTCAATTAAGGGGTGGGCAACTGTGGCCCTTTTACAACCTGTGAACTTCAACTCCCAGAATTCCTGAGACAGCTTGGGAGTTGAAGTCCACAGGTTGTAAAAGGGCCACAGTTGCCCACCCCTGAATTAAGATAAATAGTTTCAAAGCATCATCTCCCATTTGATGTCCCTCTGTGATCCCCCTCCCCTATGCAGTGTTCTCCACCATATCTTGGCCACACTGACTATCCTGGGCACATGTTTTAAAAATATACCCAGCATCTTCTGAAACAGACAAAATTATGGGATAAGGATGAGTAGGAAAAGGGTCAGTGGACATGAAGTTGCTTGGTAGGCCCTGTTTGGATTGAACCCAGGATTGCTCAATTCTCCTTGAAAATAAAGCCATGAAAAAACATATTCACTGGGTTGATAAGCCACTGCTCCACCAAAACCAGATCTCAAGCTATAATTAATTATACACACAACGTGTTTCCCTGAAAATAAACTCTCCCCGAAAATAAGCCGTCCCCAAAAATAAACCCTCCCCAAAAATAAACTCTGCCCTGAAAATAAGCCCTCCCCCAAAAATAAGCCCTCCCCAAAAATATTTAAATGCATGCGCAGCTGGTCCCCGCCATTTCCTCTGATTAGGGTTAGGGAGACAGAGCTGGAAATCAGGAAAGGTGGCAGGAGGAGCCCTGTCTTGCTCCACGCACCCCAAAATAATAAGACCTCCCTGAAAATAAGGCCAAGCGCTTATTCCACGGTTCAAAAAAATATAAGACAGGGTTTTATTTTGGAAGAAACATGGTATATGCAGCAGCTTTATTTATTTCTTTGTTTCTGTTGGGCCGGCAGATTGAATTTCTCCCTTTTACAAATGGGTACCTCAGAATGGGAGCTTTTTGTGAAACAAGCTAAAACAATTTATTTTCACCTCTAAATTATAAGTAAAACAAAATAACTGATGTTGAGATAGGATAAGGAGGGAAGCTCTGAGAAATGATCCTCTTTGGGTTGGAACTGTATATCCAATCTATATCATGACTGATGCTTCCTCAGTTTTTTAAGCTTTTCTTTTTCTGTCTCCACCAGAAATTTTTTATCACCAGCACTCTTGTTTGGCACATTCTTTTCAAGTAGCGAGCGTATAGCACTACAATTAGCAAAGTAGTAGTACATACATACAGCAATTGACTTGGGTGGGCAATAAACCAAACAGCAAGCTGTTAAGTTGAAGCTGTTAGGTACTGTACATCTTCCACTGAGATCACTGAAATGGTTTCTTCCCTTTATTAAAATATTTGTGTGCCAGGGATTGCTGCCATTTTGTGTGAGATGTTTGTTCTTCTTGACAGATAATCTCTGTATAGGACAGCACTATGTGGCTGGGTGGTTCAAATATTTTTTTCTTCAACACAAGGCTGGTCTATCCTTCATGGAAGGCTCTTCTCTTCCAGTGCTTATGTCATGAACTGAGTTTCTAGCTCTTTGGTGGTTGATTGACAGACTTTCTTTTGTTTAAAAGGAGGCATCCACCTGGCTGTCTCCCAGTCCTTAGGTTTGATCCTGTGTCATTGAATCAATGGCACAAAATGCACATGAACAAAGCATGTAAACACATTGTTCTTGCACTTTAAAAATAAGAAGGCTTTTGAAGTCCATACAGATGCCTTGTTCCCTGTGATGTTACTGATTCAAAAGAACAGAAGAGGAATCAGCAGAAAATTGGCTCCTTTGTGTGGTCACCCTAGGATCAAAAATGTTCCAAAAATGTTTTCAGTTTAAGCTAAGATGCAAAAATCAGCCAAGAATGTGACTGGAGAATAACAATGACAAAAGCTATTTATTCTTATGACTTGCTTGTGGACTTATTAAGGCTCATCCTTATGCCACCTTTACTGTAATATGAAGACACCTCAATAACTCTTTTCAAAGGTGTGTGTTGTTGTTATTATTATTATTATTAATTTGTCAACAAATTAAACAAGGAAACAAGAAACAGTATAGACATAGACATGGACACATGAAAAAAATTTGGCACAAATAAAAAATAAGCAAAACATAGCCATAAACACATAAAATGAGTACATATAAATGGGAACAGTAGGAAAGGGATGGTAGGCACGCTGGTGTGCTTATGCACGCCCTCTTAGAGACCTCTTTAAAAACATGAAAGGTCCACGGTAGACAGTTTAAGGTAAAAGGTATGGGGCAGTTGTGGGTTGCCCCCGGTTTGGACCGGTTTGCAAGAACTGGTAGTAAAACTGGTGGGAGGCCCCGCCCACCGCTCCAGTTGTCATCATTGGTGATCTGCACATTCTCAGAAGCAAGGCGCGCATGCGCAATCCCATTGCGAACTGGTAGTAAAGGTAAGTAGAACCCACCCCAGGTATGGGGGTTAGAGAGACTAACAACAGGATCAGGTAGAGTGTTCCAGACATTTACTACTCTATTGCAGAAGTCATATTTCCTACAATCAAGGTTAGAGCGAATTACATTGAGTTTGAATCTATTGATAGCCCTTCTGTTATTACGGTTGAAATTAAAGTACAGGTAGGACATTATGGTAAATAATCTTATGTACTAAGCTTAGGTCGGAATGTAGACGGTGAAGTTCAAGGCTATCCAGGCCTAAAATTTCAAGCCTGGTGGTATAGGGAATTTTATTTCAAGCAGAGGATTTGAGTACTCTTCTAGTAAAATATCTCTGGACCCTCTCTAATGTATTGATGTCTGAAATACATTGAGGGTTCCAGGCAGGTGAGTAGTATTCAAGGATAGGTCTGGCAAAGGTTCTGTATGCCCTAGTTTGAAGTATAGCGTTACCAGAGAGAAAACTTCATAAAATAAGGTTGACAACTCTTAATGCCTTTTTTGCAATGATGTTACAGTGAGCTCTGGGGCTTAGCTCTTTTGAAATGAGTACTCCTAGGTCCTTGACAGAGTGTGGGTCAACTTTTAGATTGTTTCCGGCCAGCATACTGTATATTTGATGTTCTCATGATGTTCTTCTGTCTTATCTCCAGCCTGGTGTGGAGGCACTTAAAATCTGCATTTGTTATTCCCCAGCCCTAGGCAAATCAGTTCTGAAACCTTGCCAAGAAAATTGCAGGGATTGATCCAGACAGTCGCTAAGACTCAATGCTGACTTGAAGTCATACACACACAATCAAAAAACAAAAAACAAAAAAAAAAGGGGGGGGGAAGGGAATTGAATAATCTACAATCCCTGGCTAGAACCTGTCCTGCATTAAATCTATAAGAATATCCCCAGTCACAAGCCTCATTTCCAAGGCATGGTAAAGCTTTGCCACTGGAGTAGTGCCATGTATGGTGGTATACTTCTCTACTGACTCAAAGATGAGAGAATGCATATTAATAAGTCCCTTAGAGGCACTAAGAGGGCGCGATGGCTCAATGGTTAAAGACACTGAGCTTGTCAGCTGGAAAGCTGGCAACCCAGGTTCGAGACCCAGTGCCGGGAACAGGGCGAGCACCCGTTACTTGTCCTAGTTCCTGCCCACCTACCAGTTTGAAAGCATGCAAATGCGAGTAGATAAATAGGTACCACTTCGGTGGGAAGGTAACAGCGTTCCGTGCATCTCACTGTATAGTCATGCTGGCCTCATGACCACAGAAAATGTCTTTGGACTTTGCTGGTTCCCTCGGCTAAGAAATGGAGATGAGCAACACCTCCTAGAGTCAGACATGATTGGAAGGGGAAACCTTTACCTTTACCTTTAGAGGCACTGGGAAAACCCTTGGAAAATGGTTTGCTTGTGAAGGTGTTGGTTGCCCAATGTTATATTTATTGGCATTACTCTGTCCTAAAGCTATAGTACAGTATATTATAGTATCCACCAAGCTTTTAGCACCTTCAAATAGCTCCTCCTGCATTTGAATGAAAGGAAAGCTGTCCTAATTTTCTGGCATAGTAAGGGCAACGAGGAGGAAACAATTATTCTGATGGAAAGGATACTGAAGGAAGCTCTTTTATGTCAAATAATGTTTTTTTGATGGGGGATGTAGGAGGGTGGAAGTCTGGAGTTAGAAGTTTCACTTCTTTCCTTGGCCTTTTATACTGTTTCTGAAGTCAAGCAAACATGTAATTGAATGGATAGGGGATGTGCATTGTAATTTCTTGGGGAAATAGCATTATGGATGAATAGTAATAAACAAGTAAATCTCTAAAATTTAATTTGTCCTTGGTTTTAATCTTTTATGGCTGAAATAGAAAGAAAACTTTATTTTTACGACATTTTCTTTTACCCCTGCAGACATAACAGTTGCCAGTTTAATACAATCATGTCATGTCCAAAACATTGTCTTTTCCCAAGACAAAGCCCTTTTATCTTTTCCTTACCAAGAAGAAAGAAATATCACTTACCTTAATAAAGACAGAAGGAAACTGACTCAGAGCAGCATCTTTCCAGCCCCATGTGTAATTGTCTAAGCTGACCTAATAAAAGAAAGTCAATGTAACTCGGCAAAACCACAAACGTCATATCTAAACTGGAGATGCACATCTAATTCCATCAATTTTGCACTGTTTGTTAGCTTTTCAAAGCTTACTGCTGCTTCTACTTCTGAGAAGTATGGTTTTGCTTACCTATAAAGCCCATTTCCTCACCTTAGCAAAATCAGTTTGATTTGCCTTCTATGGCCCAAAAAATTTCATCAGTAAATCAAAACTCTGAAAATTTCCCACTCCACAATTCAATATTCTTATAAAGGTTCTTACCTTTCTGTTGAGCTTTTTTCCTCTTTTTCTATAAGCTGGAAGCCATCAATGATTGCTTTAATAAAGGTTGATCTTCCCCCTCAGAGTTGTGCACCATTTTTTTTGTCACCCAGGACAACTCCTTGGAAATATGGTGACCCTAAAGCGAAGTCATCTTCTGCCAAGGATTCACCAACTTTCTATATTTCCAAAATATGATTTTGCTGGTTACAGTAACTTTGATCCCTTCATCACTAACATCAAAACACAATATTGTAGAAGCAAATGCAGAACATTTTGAACTTTGATGTGACCTAAAATTGTCACAATGTATTTGACATCACTTAGCAGTTCCTTTCTGGACAACTTTGTGACAAATAATAAGGGACATTTTACAGAGAGAATGTCCTTTTTGTGTTCTTTCAGTTTCTTATATGCAAAGGCAAAAAGACTGTTTTGCTATTGGTTCTAATTTGATGTGTCAAACTGTGCCTGTATCTTTCTCTTTTGTTCTTTTTCGGTCAAAAGCTGCTTTCCCCCAGCCTATTTTTTTCCCCTTCTCTGAGGGCAGTAAAGGGTGTGGTAGCAAAATAATGACGTTTCTGAAGATGGGGTTGAAATTTTGGGCTCCTGTTTATGTTTATTGGGGTTCAGAGAAGTGTCAAGACTAACAAAAGCTTCGCTCTTATACATTAGTCTTTATTTTTCACCTTTACTCCCATATTCAAAATCATAAAATCCAAAATTGCCTATGGTCCATGTATAGGGCTTCAGAGACTGCAAAAGCAGGTCTGGGGTCATAAGTCAGTCAGGACAGTCATTTCTAACCTATATTTTCTCTGTCTTTGTAATCTAGGGTTTTTCAAAGTCTTTTGCAGTTCTGTGAGAAACTGAGGGGGGAGGGGGAGCTTGATTATAGCCAGGAGCATCCATAGAATTTTTATAAGGTACAGTGGAAAGAGAGGGACTTGTCAGCTTACATTTTTTTATTAAGTTATAGAGTATTATAAAATACAAAATAAAAAAGTAAATAGAAGAACACTGAGGGGGGAGGGGAACGGGGGAAGTGAAGTGTGGAAAGATGGGTGGGGGGGAGAAAAAGAAGCATTGACTTCCGACTCTCTCTGTACAGTAAAATAAGACATTAACATCAAATCACAGCTTTTTGCTTTTCTGTAATAGTATGAACAGGTCATTTCTATAAAGATCTATCAGTCTAATCTGTAAAACCCAAAGTCAGAGTTAGATTCTTTTCCACCTCAAGCACGAAATTCAGAAGCGGTTTCCATGTGGAAACAAAAGTACTTATATTCTTTTCTTTAATCAAAGTAGGGGTGGGTTCTAAATTTTTTTACTACTGGTTCTGTGGGCGTGGCTTATTTTGTGGGCGTGGCTTGATGGTCATGTGATAATTATTTAGGATTTAGCAGAGGTACTAGTCTACCAGGCTTTTAACTGCTTGCAGTTCTGCTACCGGCTCGTGAGAACTGGGCCGAACCAGGAGGAACCCACCACTGAAGCAAAGTAGTCAGTTTTGCCATTTCAGCCAACTTAATCAACTTCTGCAACCATTCTTCCATGGTAGGAATCGAAGTGTCCTTCCAGTTTGGCATATACAATAGTGCTGCTGTCAACATATATGTTAAGGATATTGTTGTTGTGTTACCAACCAGCAGAGTGTAGAGCACAGAGAAACGTTGCTGAGAGCAATGAATAAGAGATATGCAAACTGGTTTATCAAAAGCTTACTTTATAGTAGAAAAACAGTCTCATAGTCTTTAAACAAATTCCAAGTCTTTGCCAGTTAAATCAATCCAGTAGTTACAGATATCTTCTTACCAAACAGACAGTAGTTGGTTAGAATAACAAACTCACTCTGGTTCACAAACCACAATGGTAGCAGATCCATCAAACGATGATAGCAGATAGCAACTCCTCACTATGGCAGCATATCATCAACTGAATACATTACAGTTCCTTGCTTAAATACTCTCACAACCAGTGATTATCTAATTACAGCATGACTCAGCATTATAATGAATCAGCATGAAAACGTTAAAGTCACACAATACATATTCACATTAAAGTTACAGTACACATATATTGCCTGGACAACTTGTTAGGCTCAAACCATATCCTAACAATATATACAGCAACAAAGTTCCAAATTTTTTCTCCAATTCTTTTTCCATGAGACCCAAAAAAGGAAAAGTTCTGGTTTCATTTTTATCTCCATTTTCAAAATTTTCTGTATGAAAATATAAACCATACTTCAAAAATGTTTGCTTTATCACAGGTCCGCTGTAAATGATTAAAAAGTCCCTTCTTTATTTTTACAATTTTGTCAGCTTACATTGAGAAGCTCCATCACTTCAGGGAGCATTTTTACTCATAATAGCTCATTGCTTTATCTCTGAATTGGGTGTTCTTCATTTTAATTATCATATTCTGTGACCTGAACAAGACTGAAAATCTCTGATTAATTTGATGACTCTTGTCTGCAGTCATTTCTCCATAAAATTAGGTTGAGGAATCATCTGAGGAATCTTCTCACCCCAATAAGGTTGGCTCGCCTCACTCGATCCGGCAGAAAGGGTATGCTGCAGACCCCATCGGTCAAGGAATTTTAGCTGGCGGGGACTAAGAGAAGAAGCTTTTCTGCCAAGACCTCCATCCTTTGAACATCCTGCCATCTGAGGTGAGAGTCACCTCCACTTTTCTGGCCTTCTGAAAGCTGAGCTCTGCTGATTGGTTTGGGCTCCAATGGGAGTACTCTTGGTTAGTGACAGGTTCTGGAGAACTGGTAGCGGAAATTTTGAGCAGTTCGGAGAACCGGAAAATAGCACCTCTGGCTGGCCCCAGAGTGCAGTGGGAATGGAGATTTTGCAATATCCTTCCCTCCGGAGTGGGGAGGGAATGGGGGTTTTGCAGTAACTTTCTCCTGGAGTGGGGTGGGAATGGAGATTTTGCAGTATCCTTCCCCTGCCATGCCCACCAAGCCATGCCCACCAAGCCACACCACGCCCACCAAGCCACGCCCACAGAACCGGTAGTAAAAAAAATTTGATTTCACCACTGGTTAGGGGTGGTTGGGGGAGTATCACCACTGCCAATCTTTCAGGCTCTTGGCTCTTCGTTTTTATCTAATTCTTGTTAATTGTAATCTTTTTGTATTTATGATTTTATTGTATTGTAAACTGCCCAGAGTAGCTTTGGATAATGAGATAGGCAGGATATAAATTTAATTAATAAATAAATAAGATGGCCTGTATGTTTTGGTAGTGACATTTTGATGGAGCCTCCCTCTCACTAAATCTGGTTCTATACAGGTAGTCCTCGATTTACAACAGTTCATTTAGTGACCGTTCAAAGTTACAAGGGCCCTGAAAAACATGGCTTATGGCCGCTTTTCACAGGTTATGACCTTTCCAGCAGCCTCGTGATCATGTGATCAAAATTCAGATGCTTGGCAACCGGTTCATATTTGTGACCGTCGCTAGGTCCCAAGGTCATGTGATCACCTTTTGTGACCTTCCAACAAGCAAAATCAATGGGGAAGACAGATGCACTTAACAACTTAACTAACTTAGCGATTCACTTTAACAACTGCGGCAAGAAATGTCTTAAAATGGGGCAAAACTCACTTAACAGATGTCTCACTTAATAGAAATTTGGGGCTCAATTGTGGTCATGTGTTGAGGGCTACATGTATAGCAAATTTTGGGCACATGCTGTATTGCTCTGCCCCCAGTCCAGCAATGGTTAGGTTACAGGTTCTTCTCGATTCAGCGCCATGACCAACCAATATGAGTACAGTAATCCAAGGCAGTATCAGAAAAAAAAAATAACAATACTAGGTAGAACCAAAGGATATTCAAGAATACCAGGATGCAATAAGATAAAGAAAAAAAGACCTTACCCCCACCCCCCCACAGTCTTCTGACATCCCAAGAGATGATGGCAGATGGACTCCTTCAAATCCAGCAAATATGCAGATCCAATTTATGACTGCTTTGAAGTTCCATCTCATGGGGGTTCCAAAGCATAATTAATCACACCTGTTTTCTCCTCTCACTTGATTTTGTCAAGGCCAATGATCTTATCTTGTCCTTGGAAAGCATCACCAAATCTTGCTAAATATGAGAGCATCCCACGTTTAGGAGTATTTGTTTATTCCTAGTGATGATGAGGTCTTCTCAAGGTTTTTGGATTGAAGAAGAAAAAGATGATCCTGTTCTATGGAAGTGTCCTCTCTAAAGGTCAGAGCAAAACAAAATATAACCCGGGTATAACTCTTCAGTGAGTAAAATAAATGCTTGCTTAATTCTGTATTTCATGCTCACCATTACACAGGAATATACAGTTCTATTTAATATGGACCTCAAGGAAAGAGGTACCAATTCCTTCTTACCAGTCTTCTGGTGAAACTGCCATCGTTACACATGCTAAAAATGGAAAGATATTCCAGTGCAGAAATGGAACTCTGTGTTGTGGCCTGCTGGTGGCCAGCAGAGCTGGCAGCAGAGTCAGACAGTGAGGAGGTTGGGGAGGACTTGTGCCAGTCCTGAGGGCTGGGGAAAGCTCCGACGAGGGCTCTGCGTCAGAGGCAGAGAAGGAAGTAGACAGCAGCGAGGCAGAGGAACAGCTGGAGCCCGTTCCCAGTGTGTGCATGCGCAGAGTTGCCAGAAGACAAGAACAACTCAAAAAGTAGGGTTGACTTGGGAGTAAAAGCCACACCTTGGAGGTGATTGGCCTCTCCCATAGGAAATAAAAGAGGGAGTGGGTTTTTGAATATATATATTCAAAATATAATATATTCTGTCCCTCAGAATATATTAGAATATAATACTTTATTTGGTCAAGTGTGATTAGTCACACAAAGTATTTCTCTTCGTTACAGTGTACTGACCATTTGAAGTTACAACAGCATTGGAAAAACTGACTTATGATTGGTTCTTGCACTTATGACCATTGCAGCATCCCTGAAATCATGTGATCAAACTTTGGTAATTGTCATGTATTTATGACGGTTTCTAATATTTCTAGACAGAGATTCAACAGTCTCTGCTGATTAATTACCTCACTTATCTCACTATTGTAAACTAGATTCGGCGAATCAAAGAACATCTTAGAAGAAAGCAATAGCATAACACTTTGATGTTGTTGTCCAGAAAACTATGCAGATGTGTTCATGGTCAGCAGGTTTCCAGCTGGACCTGAAGGAGACTTAATCTTAGATTACTGAAAAGTCTACATAAGAGAGCATATGTTCATAAAACAAATAAGCAAAAGTGTAATGGGAAAGTGTTTCCAAAATCATGGCCATTAAACAAAACTGCACACAAAAATATGCATTTTAGTGACAGATCCCACAGGTACGTATAAAGGTAAAGAATCTTAAACTAACCTGAGAGTGGAAGAAACTAAACTTACTAATGAAAAATAGGAGGTGCTGAAATTGGTAGATGCACCTACTACCCCAATACTGAAAGCATATTGGAGAGGATATCTTTGTGTCGGGTCTGGGGATGGTGTAATGCTATGGACACACAGCTTTACATTCAAATGATATAAAGGTAAGAGTTTCCCCTGTCCTGTTGTGTCTAACTCTAGGGAGTGGTGTTCAGCTTGGTTTCTTAGCTGAGGGAGCCAGCATTGTCTGAAGACAATTTCTATGGTCATGTGGCAGAGGTGAAATCCAGCAGGTTCTGACAGGTTCTGGAGAACCGGTAGCGGAAATTTTGAGCAGTTCGGACAACTGGCAAATACCACCTCTGGCTGGCCCCAAAGTGGGATGGGAATGGAGATTTTACAATATCCTTCCCTCAGGAATGGGGAGGGAATGGGGATTTTGCAGTATCCTTCCCCTGGAGTGGCGTGGGATTGGAGATTTTGCAGTATCCTTCCCCTGCCATGCCACCAAACCACGGCCATCAAGCCACGCCCACCAAGCCACACTCACAGAATCGGTAGTAAAAAAAAATTGGATTTCACCACTATCATGTGGCCAACATGGCTATAAGCTTAGATGCACGGAACCAGTAGTGGGTTCTAACCAGCTTTACTACCGGTTCTCTTCGTGCATGTGCTTTGCGCGCGATCGCCTCTTCGGTTGCGCGCTTCACGCAAGCGCGTTACGAATCTGCCCAGCTGAGGTGCGGCAATCTGCTCTGCCGCACCTCTCAGCTGGGCGAAAAAAGAAGAAATATAAGGTAGGAATAACATGGGGGAGGGCAGGAGGGCCCAGTTCCCGAAGAAAGAGAACCGGTTCGGTGACGTAATAGCATTACCGCTACCGGCTCGGCTGAACCGGGCTGAACCGGGAGGAACCCACCACTGCACGGAATGCTATTATCTTCCCACCGAAGTGGTACCTATTAATCTACTTGCATTTGCATGCTTTTGAACTGCTAGGTAAGCAAGAGCTGGGGCAAGAACGGGCACTCACCCCATCACACAGCTCTCAGGTTTTGAACCCAGGTTACTGTCTTTAACTGCCACTATGTCACGGGTGGGTTCTAATTTTTTTTACTACTGGTTCTGTGGGCGTGGCTTATTTTGTGGGTGTGGCTTGGAGGTCATGTGACTAGGTGGGCATGGCTAGCTGGTTAGAGTCATTTCTGGAAGGTCCTCGCACTTACAACCAGTCCTTGCACTTACGACCCAACTCATTTGTTTGCTTTTAACACTGATCAGCTGTAGGATGGCCCTTTGAAGCCCCGCGGCAAGAATTTAAACAGTTTTTTTTTCCTCTAGTCATCAGCTGGGACTCAGGAGGCAGCAATAGATTGGGGGTGGGACCAAATAAAAGGTAAGAATAACGTGGGTGGGGGGGTGGGAGGGCAGGGGGGAGAACCGGTTCGGTGACGTCATATCGTCACCGCTACCGGCTTGGCCGAACCGGACCGAACCGGGAGGAACCCACCACTGCACTACGTCAAATGGTACAGATGTTGGCATTATTTGTTTTCCTTCCCATGAGAACAACTTCCCAGCCATAACTCTGTCAGATACTAGCAATCTGCTAGTTTATGTGGAGGGTGCCACCAGCTCTGCTTTTATAGCCGCTGTATGGCTCCCATTTGGCCAGCTTTTACAGCCTCTTGGCTGGTAGCTTTTCATTCAAGCAGGCAGAAACTCAGGATTCTGCCAGTAGTACAGAAAGGGAATTTCAGCAGGGGATTCTGGAAATGATACAGTCCAATATTTCTCTCAATAGTCAATATTTCCAGCCCTGGGCTGGAAGATTGGTTTGGTTCATAACAACATGATACACCAAACTCATCAATCCACATTGTGGGTTTATGAAACAATCCTGGTTTGGCATGTATTTTCATGGCAATTAAATTCTGTTTGTGAAAAGTCCTAGCCTTCTTCCCAGGAGAAATCTTGTTTAATGACTCTTAACGACAGCACTGAAAAAAGTGATTTATGACCATTTTTCACACTTATGACCGTTGCAGCATCCCAATGGTCACGCGATTTACATTTGGAAGCTTGACACCTGATTCACAATTATGACGGTTGCAGTGTCCCGGGGTCATGTGATCCCCTTTTGTGACCTTCTGACAAGCAAAGTCAATGGGGAAGCCAGGTTCACTTAACAATCTCATTACTAACCTAACAACTGCAGTGATTCATTGAACAACTGTGGCAAGAAAGGCCGTAAGATGGGGCAAAACTCACTTAATAAATGTCTCGCTTAACAACAGAAATTTGGGGCTCAATTGTAGCTGTAAGTCGAGGACTACCTGAATTTTTACACTGGATAATGTGAGCGGTGGAATTACTGTTATTGTTATTTATCTACATGAATAGGCCCTGGGGTGAAATCTAGCAGGTTCTGACAGGTTCTGGAGAACTGGTAGTGGAAATTTTGAGTAGTTTGAAGACCCGATAGCAGAAATTTTGAGTAGTTCAGAGAACTGGCAAATACCACCTCTGGCTGCAGTGGTGGGTTTCAAAATTTTTTACTACCGGTTCTGTGGGTGTGGCTTGGTGGGCGTGACATGGCTGGGGGGAGCGTGACTTGGTGGGTGTGGCAGGGGAAGGATACTGTAAAATCTCCATTCCCTCCCCAATCCAGGGGAAGGTTACTGCAAAATCCCCATTTCCTCCCGATCAGCTGGGACTTGGGAGACAGAGACTAGATGGGGGCGGGGCCAGTCAGAATTTTTACTACCGGTTCTCCAAACTACTCAAAATTTCTGCGATCGGTTCTCCAGAACTGGTCAGAACCTGCTGCAACCCACCTATGGCTGGCTGGCCCCAGGAGTGGGGAGGGAATGGAGATTTTGCAGTATCCTTCCGCTGCCACACCCCACCAAGCCACACCAAGCCATGGCCACAGAATCGGTAGTAAAAAAAATTGGATTTCACCACTGAATAGGCCATCAATCTCATGCATATGACTCTGGGTGGCTGACAATTAAAACAGGGCAACCCCACCCCAGAAAGAAGCAATGGAAACAGAATCAAAAACAACAGACATGATATATAACTAGCAACTGAGGACAGTCATAAACACTCAGACTAACCATGAAACAGGCTCACCCGTGCTTACAGGACCCCAGGGGTGATGGCAGATTAGTATTACAACAACTTTTTCCTTCCAGGCTCACACCTCAAGCCCTTCAAATTCATTTTCAGCTTCAAATCCATTTTCAATTTCAAGGCTGAGTCTTGAATAGACCCAGAGGTAATGCAGAGAAGAACTTTTTTTTTTTTTTGCACAAACACCAGCTTTTCCTCTCACTTTGAAGGATCAATGCTCATAGAACAGATGTCACCAGATTTCCAGTTTTCTCAGTTGCGAACAGTTCTTCTTATATATAGAAAATATGCATTTTTATTATTCTACTGGGCTGGAGAAGAAAAAGGTACAAGAGAGAGATGCTATAGATAGGAGGGTTTTTTTAAATTTTTGGCCAAATAGCTCTTTTAATGTAAGAGCTCTAGTGCAATAGACAAGATAGTCACAATAAAAGTGAAAAAGCAGTTTCCATCATAAATCTACAACAGGGAGAAGAAATATTGCCAGAAACTATTTTATGAATTGGCTTTGGGAAACTAAATTCTAGGGTGAAAAAGAGAGACTGGGCTAGTGTTGAAACAAAAATATCACACTACACGCAATGTGGTCCAATTTCTGCTTTTTGGATTTGGACATATCTCTTTTTTGTTTTTCCAGCGTCATGTTTCAGAGAACTTTCAAAATGTTCTGGCAAAGGAAACACAGTTAAGCCTCATAGTATTTTGGCGACATCCCGTTGCTTTTCAAAATCCTGAATTCAGAACTGACAGGGGAAAAAGATCAAAGTTTGGAAGAGCCCATTCAAATGTAGCATGTTTGACAATAGAGATTCTTTCACTCTTCACTTTGCAGCAGATATTTTTTCTTTGTGCCCTAGCTACCTAGGATTGAACTCTCAATCTTCTGAGTGGGAGGCGAGTGTGTTCATCACTAGGCCACCACACAGCTCATCTTCCAGTCTGTCATCTCTATTCTCTCCTTTTTCTCTCATCTACCTCTCATATATCTCTGTCATATCTATCTGTCTGTTTGTCTGTCTATTTGTCATATCTGTCTATCTGTCTGTCTGTCTGTCTACCCACCCACCTATCTCTATCTATTTATCTATCTATATCTATCTATCTATCTATCTATCTATCTATCTATCTATCTATCTATCTATCTATCATTTCTCTCTATATCTATCTATCATCTATCATATCTCTCTCTCTCTCTCTCTCTCTCTCTCTCTCTCTCTCTCTCTCTCTCTCTCTCTCTCTCTCTATATATATATATATATATATATATATATATATATATATATATATAATGTTTTTCCTCTAGCCAGGTTTTCCCTACGTAACCAAGGTTCTTCTGCAGCCCCAGCTCAGTAGAATCACATCCACTCGATTCTGGGCTTTTTTTCTTTTCTAACAGCTAGCAAGCTCTTCCTGCTAGGTGGGAGACCTATATAGATCCATTTCTAGAAATGGATCTATATAGGTCTCCCACCTAGCAGGAAGAGCTTGCTAGCTGTTAGAAAAGAAAAAAAGCCCAGAATCGAGTGGATGTGATTCTACTGAGCTGGGGCTGCAGAAGAACCTTGGTTACGTAGGGAAAACCTGGCTAGAGGAAAAACACACATAAACCCTACGAAGAAGTAAGAATATATATATATCATATCTATCTACCTACCCATCTTTCATCTTTCATAATCTATTTATCTATCTATCATCTATCTATCTATCATCTATCAAATTTGCTTGCCACCCACCTCACAGATCAGGCAACTCTGAGCAGCTTCTATCAAGATAAAACAAACATTCAATGATTATAAATATAAAAATGGATTGCAATTGAAAAACTTAAAACAAGCTGCAAAAACAAAGGTTAGGAGGGGAGAAGAGGGTTGCCTTCTCTGTTAGTGTACCAATCACCTTCAGCCAGCAGCTTCTCCTTCAGGACCCCATGCCATCCAGCATAACCAGGTTTTACGGGCTTTCCTGAATGCTAAAAGAGAGAAGGGAGGGGCGGATCTCACCTCCTGTGGCAAGATGTTCCAAAGGGCAGGAGCCATGGCAGAGAAGGCTCTTTTCCTGGATCTCAACAGCTGAAACGCCTTGGCTAAGGCTCCTCCTGCCAGCATGAGTGTGGTGGGCCAATTCCATTGGGGAAAGATGGTTCTGCAGATATCCTGGACCCATGACATAAAGGGCTTTATAGGGACTGAGATTAGTAGTGCTTTCTTAGGCATGGAAGTTGACTGGGGGACTTTGGATAAATCACTTTCTCAGCCCAACCTACTTCACAGGTGGTTGTGGGGAAACTAGGGGGAGGAAGGAGTATTGTATATATTCGTCACCTTGAATTACTTATAAAGTAATAAAGGTGGGGTGAAAAAAAAATCTAAAAATATATTCTGGTCCATGAGCCGTTTAGGAAAGAGATGCCTTTGGACAATATTATAAAGATATGATAACATGTTCTCTATTAGTCGCTTGGTTACAGATGTACATACTTTAATCTGCGCCTCTTTTGATAATATTCCCTATCACAGTTAATTGCTTTGATATGCTTGTTCAATTTTAGACGGTTCCTCCGTCCGCTGAATTTGTAATTTAAAGCAAGGGGTTGCATTATAAAACACTGCAAAATGATTTTTATTTAAGCATATTATTCAAAACATTTTTTATAAAGAAGGTTTTGAACTATGGGATGTGCATTCCAATGGCATTCATTACATTCTCCCCATTATGCATGTTATCACTTCAGCTTTTCCAGGAAAAAGGACAAAGAGTTTTCATGGCCTCTTACACTAACATATTTATTATGACCAAAGCTTCCAGAGGTCACAATCCCCCATTAGGTACATGGGAGTCTCATCCTGGGAGAAAGCTTTAAAGACATGCTGCTGTAGTCTAAGGGAGCCTAGAAGGAAAAGAAATGGAGTCACATCTGATTAAGTGGACAGTTCTCTTCAAAAGCCTCCCCCCGCCATCACAAGTCATTAGTCATGTGATACTGCAAAACTATTTGTTGTTGTCTGGCTGCAGCAGACTAACATGGTTACCCCCTGATGATACTGGGGTTGCTCATTTTCCAGCGATCAAATTGGAAAAGCTCCCAGCCATCAAATTCATTAGCAAAATTTACACTGTGTGGAATTTCTTTTCCAGGAGTGCCGTGAAGGGCTCTAGATCATTAAAGTAATTGTCTTCCCCTTAAGTGTTTACTTGTCTATTGATCTGGATGGGGCCAGTCAAGGACAAGGCTTTATCATCCTGTATGTTGTGCTGAAACAAATGCTTCTTGTAGTATATTGGTAGCAAACAGTATTTGCTAAAGGTAAAGGTAAGGGTTCCCCTCGCACATATGTGCTAGTCGTTCCTGACTCTAGGGGGCAGTGCTCATCTCTGTTTCAAAACCGAAGAGCCAGCGCTGTCCGAAGACATCTCCGTGGTCATGTGGCCGGAATGACTAAATGCCAAAGGCTCACGGAATGCTGTTACCTTCCCACCAAAGGTGGTCCCTATTTTTCTACTTGCATTTTTTACGGGCTTTCGAACTGCTTAGATTAGCAGAAGCTGGGACAAGTAACGAGAGCTCACCCCGTTACGCAGCACTAGGGATTCCAACTGCTGAACTGCCGACCTTTCGATCGACAGGCTACTGGACTGTTAAGTTAAGATAGCCTCTCTAGTTCCTCATCAGAGGGATTCATCCCTTCCTGTGCCAGATGGGATGGAGAGAGCTCTGGCTTGTGAAAACTCACCTTACAGAATGCTCACCTACACCTAAAAGTACCCTGTTTCCCCCAAAATAAGACATCCCCTGATAATAAGCCCAATCCGGCTTTTGAGCGCATGGCAATAAGGCCAAGTGCTTATTTCATGGTTCAAAAAAATATAAGACAGGGTCTTATTTTAGGGGAAACATGGTACTTAGTCCACCACTAAAAGGACCAAACAGGAAAGACTGTAGTGATGAAACCATTAAGGCCAAACTCTTCAACACATTCTTCAGTTCAGTCTTTGTAAACAGCAATGGCTCATGCCCTTCATTTCCCAATCGTACCACAACTATTCACAATGATCTTAATATTACATGTCGATTTCACAGAAGATGCCATTGAAAAGGCACTATGCAACTTAAAAACCATCTCTATCGATTGGCCCTGAGGGATTATGTGCCTACTTCCTAAAGACGCTCTCAACCACCATAGTAGAACCACTTAGCATAATTTACAAAGTATCTTTCAAAACCAGCTCCTTACCTAACTTATGGTCACTAGCCACAGTCATCCCTATCTTCAGAATGGGGAGCCCCAGCCTAGTTGATGATTACAGATTAATCTCATTATGTTGCGTCACCTGCAAAGTCATGAAATCAATCATAAACTAATCCATTACCCTCTATTTAGAGACTAACAATCTACTCTCTAACAAGCAATCTGGCTTCAGAAAAAAATTGTCCTGCAATCTGCTACTCTTACACTGTGAAAACATATGGACTTCAAAACTCAACCAGGGTAAATCAATAGACCCAATTTATATAGACTTCTGTAAAGCCTTCAATTCAGTGGTACACAACAAACTACTTCTAAAACTAAAATCTTTTGGCATTTCCAGATTCCTGCATAAGTGGATAGCTACGTTCCTATCAAACAGGCAACAAGTAGTCAAAATAGGGAACACCTTATCTAACCCTGCACCTGTTAACAGCGGTGTCCCCCAAGGTAGCGTTTTAAGACCCACACTCTTTATACTTTACATAAATGACCTTTGCGATCATATTATAGGCAACTGAGTTCTCTTTGCTGATGATGTAAAACTATTCAACACCATTGACAATGCTGCTACTCTACAAAAAGATCTTGACTATGTGTCAGAATGGTCAAAAAAATGGCAACTCCAAATCTCAACCAACAAATGCTCTGTCTTACACATTGGCAAAAAAAATCAGAACACAAAATACAAGCTGGACGGATACAACCCAACAGACGACCCTCACTCTGTCAAAGATTTTGGAGTACTCATCTCAAGTGATCTAAGTGCTAGAACTCACTGTAACAGCATTGCTAAAAAAGCTCTAAGAGTTGTTAACCTAATCTTGTGTAGCTTCTTCTCCATTAATATTGAACTACAAACTAGGGCATACAAAACTTTTGCCAGACCATTTCTTGAATTCAGCTCATCTGTCTGGAACCTGTACTGCACATCGGACATTAATACAATTGAACAAGTCCAGAGATATTTCACGAGAAGAGTCCTTCACTCTTCTGCTCACAACAGAATACCTTATGCCACCAGGCTTGAAATTTTGGGCTTAGACAACTTAGAACTACGCCGTCTTAGGTCTGACCTAAGCGTAGTACATAAAATCATCTGCTACAATGTCCTACCTGTCAATGACTACTTCAGCTTCAACCAAAACAATACAAGAGCACACAATAGATGCAAACTCATGGTAAACTGATCCAAACTTGATTGCAGAAAATACGACTTCAGTAACAGAGTGGTCAACGCCTGGAATGTACTACCTGACTCTGTGGTTTCATCCCCAAACCCCCAAAATTTTAACCTAAGACTGTCTACTGTTGACCTCACCCCATTCCTAAGAAGTCTGTAAGGGGCGTGCATAAGTGCACCAATGTGTCCCTGTCCTAATGTCCCCTTTTATTCGTATCCATCTCATGTATTCATAATTATATTTACACTTTTATCTGTTATCAAATACATGCTTAACGAAATAAATAAATAATAAATAAATAAATACACAAAACCACAGCCACACTTTCTAAGTGGGGTAACATCTTTGCTTCAAAAATCATCCCTCCTCACCGCAATGCCTCATCTCCTTCCTCAGTCATTTTTGTACTGTGATAAACTTGTAAGGCTTGCCAAGAATGCAAAAAGTGGCATTTATTATTCCCATACTAATTGTCCCAAAGGTGCTTTTTCCAAAAGGTAACTTGACTTTTTTTGTTTTTGTTTTTTCTTTGAAAAGATTTTGCTTCTCTTCCAAGAACCTTCTTCAGCTTCTTGGATAAGAAGCGAAATTTTTTCAAGGAAAATTTTTTTCAAGGAAAAATTTTTTTTTTCCAAGAAAAACAAAATAAAATTATTTGTTACTGTCCTACCTGTCAATGACTACTTCAGCTTCAACCACAACAATACACGAACACACAATAGATGCAAACTTAAAGTGAACCGCTCCAAACTCGATTGCAGAAAATATGACTTCATCAACAGAGCGGTCAATACCTGGAATGCACTACCTGACTCTGTGATTTTTTCCTCAAACCCCCAAAATTTTAACCTAATACTGTCTACTGTTGACCTCACCCCATTCCTAAGAGGTCTGTAAGGGGCATGCATAAGAGCACCAGTGTGCCTACCATCCCTGTCCTAATGTTTCCTCTATTTGTATCTATTTTATGTATTCAATTCATGCTTATCTATCTATCTATCTATCTATCTATCTATCTATCTATCTATCTATCTATCTATCTATTGGTTCAATTTATATGCCGCCCTTTTCCAGAGACTCAGGGCAGCTTACAATACATTAAGCAATAGCCTTCATACTTTTGCATATACCTGCTTAGTAGGGCTTTCGGGCCCCCCCTAAGCGGTGTTCTTTTTTATACAAAGTCAGCTTATTGCCCCCACAAACCGGGTCCTCATTTTACCTACCTCAAAAGGATGGAAGGCTGAGTCAACCTTGAGCCTGGTGAGATTTGAACTTGCAATAATTGCAGGCAGCTGGTGTTACTTAACAACGCTTTAGTCTGCTGCGCCACCAAGGCTCACTTATACTGATATATATTACCTAATATGTCCTTGACAAATAAATAAAATAAAAATAAACCATGACTTGAATGATTGAGAATCTCCATCGACATTCCCCCACTAATTATAAAAAAGAGCTTGCTGTAATTTGCTATTCTGCTACCTGCGCTCCTAGAATTTCTCTCTAGCTGCCACTTCCATTCTCTAGATTTTCTTTGGTGTCCTGTTTTTTAAAATTTCTTTGTTTTTGTCTCTTCCCTTCCTGGGGGAAAAATGCTTACTCTTCCCAAAATTCTGAGAAAGGAGAGCTTAGGCCTGAGAAAGGACCTTAGGCCAGGCCTGATATTTGCTGAAGAAAATGAACAGTGTTAAGCCGCAGGGCCGGATTTAGATGAAAAGAGGCTCTAGGCTATTCCACTTATGAGGCCCTTTCACCTATAGTGAAAGTGTAATTTTAATTTTGATAACAATTTGAATGTAGGCCCCTCTTGATCTTGAGGCCCCCTCTTGATCTTGAGGCCCTAGGCTGAAGCCTAGTTAGCCTATAGGAAAATCCGGCCCTGTTAAGCCGTGACAAAGAGAATCTACAGGTCCTTCCATAGTGTAGGATTTGAATAGCTAAATCATAGCCAGGCACTCCTTGGGCAATTGGCAAACTTCTTGCCATATCATTTTAAAATGACTTTAGATAAACCTTAGAAAATGAAGAACTGGTTGGTGATTGCAGACCATTGATTTGTTTGGAAGTGTGCCCATTTGCCTGGGAAACATCTGATCAGGGGTTGGGAATTTGAGGAGCAAACTCAGCACTCTGGACCTTCTGTTTCGTGCCTAGCCATATTATACTCACAATGGAAATGACCTTGTATCGCTTGTAAAGTTTGTAGCACCATCTCAAAATAAAACTCTGTTTTATTTCTAAATAATTACCTCAAATGGGAAACTTAAAAAAAAAAAAAGAGATAGTTGAAAACTAATGGGTGGAAACGTGTTTGTGTTGTTAGTAGGCAAAAAACCTGTGACACTTCAAAACAAAAATTATTTGATTTTTGCCCCATTCTCTATCATCTGAAGATTAGGAGGACAAATGGGTTGTTGAGCATCCAGATACAGGTAGATATATAAACGACCCTAAACAAAATGTGCCAGGTTTTGAACTACTACTCCAGCAATGGACAGCCCTGAATAGGATTTGCACCTCATGCTGGGATTCTGTGTGACTGTGTGATTCTGTGTGACTGAGGGATCCCACACCAAACTGAGGATCACACTGTGACCAGCTGTAAGATGAGGGCATATACCGGTCCAGTATCTGATTTTTTTCACATAAAACAATGATGTGCTTCAGTGGGTAGATGGCCTAGGCCAGTGATGGCTAACCATAATTATATGCGTCCCGCCCCCCCACGCATCTGCACGTGACCCCCCCATGCTCCCCCCACTTTTGGCATGTGATGGCACAGTGGGCCCGGTAGACCCGTTTTTCACTCTTCCCAGGCTCCAGAGCCTTTCTAGGAGCCTGGGGAGGGCGAAAACGGCTTTTCCCACCCCCCCCGGAGACCCTCAAGAGGCTGGAAATGGCCTGTTTGCCGACTGGTGGGCCCAGAAGGCCTTAAAATCAGTGTGCCAGAGCTGAGCTCGTGTGCCTACTGATATGGCTCCACGTGCCATCTCTGGCACGCGTGCCATAGGTTTGCCATCATGGGCCTAGACATTTGTATCTCAATACAGATCTTTTTAACATTCATATTTTACTGTTTTTAATTTAGGTAAAATGTTAATGTGTATTGCAAATCCATGTATGATAACCATAGGCTAAATAAATGCATAAATAAGAGACAAACTTGCTAAACTGTCATTCCCAGCATTCTCAGTCAACATGGTCAAGGGTACGGGATTCTGGGAATCATGATTCAGCAACATTGGAGACCCACAGGTTCCTCAACACTGCTGAAGACAGTATTGAGGACTCTTGCTTAGTTTGGACAGAGTTCAAGCAACAGCCCCACTGAAAAGGATTGACTTGTTGCAGGTTTGCTTCATTTTGCTGACAGCAGATGGCAGCCCCTAGCTAACCTTGGTTGATTTCAGAAAAAGCTAAGTAGGGTTGGACCTGGTTTGTTCTTGGATGGGAAACCAGTAGGAGAACATTTCTGGAAATAGCAATGGCATATTGTTGACAAGAATTCCTTAATTCCAGGTAGACTTTAACTTTTCCTAACATTATTCATTCATTACAGATGGTAAACCAATACCACATCCAGTTTTGGTCACCACATTACAAAAAAGACTTTCAAAAAAAGTGCAAAGAAGAGCAACTAAGACGATTAAAGGCCTGGAGACAAAAACATATGAAGAACAGTTTCAGGAACTGGGTATGGCCAGTCTAGAGCCAAGAAGGATTAGAGGGGACATGATAACAGCATTCCAGTATTTGAGGGGCTGCCACAAAGAAGAGGGAGGTCAATTTATTTTCCAAAGCATCAGAACACAAGACAAGAAACTATGGATGGACACTAATCAAGGAGAAGAGCAACCTGCAATTAAGGAGAAACTTCCTAACAGCGAAAACAATTAACCAGTGGAACAACTTGTCTTCAGAAGTTGTAGGTGTTTCATTACTGGAGGTTTTTAAGATGAGACTGGACAGCCACTTGTCTGAAATGGTGTAGGGTCTCCTGATTGAGCAGGGGGCTGGACAAGAAGATCTCTAAGGTGCCTTCCAGCTCTATTTGATTGATTGGTATACCTAATCACTATGTAATCACCAAGCCTAGTGCCATAGCCTGTTCTGTTCACCTTGCTCTACCCCCTAATGTTGGGCACACCAGTTGCATTCCAGTGGCAATTATGTTCACTGAGCATGGTCAGTACAGTAACCAAACTGGCCGAGAGATAGTGACTATTGTAGTTGAGCACACCCAAAGAACAACAGCTCTGGAGAGGCCTCTCTCTTGTTCCTAGTGTGGCAGGGCCACCAGTTAAAGTTCTGAAAACTGTCCTACACCTGCAGACCTACAAGTCTGTTCCTGATATGGTCCCAAATGAGCCAATATTTCTAAGTACAAAATTCAGAGGGAGAATGAAAGCGATGCAAAGCAGGTGAGCAGTCCAAACTGTCAAAAGGGCCAGAAGATTCTTGTTCCATTTCAAGGCTGCCTTCTGGCTGGCAACTCACCTATCTCACGGGATGCCCAAAACACGCAGAGGGGAAAGGAAGGCAGCTTTCTTCTGAAGACAGCTGGTGCATCAGTGATGAACTCTTCTGGATACCAATACATAAATTAGGTTTCAGTTCTGAAAGAAAACAAAGGCTGACCAGGGAGCAAATTACTTCTGAAAAGATGGCATCCGGGGACTTGGGGATTCTTGCTTTTCTGCTCTTAGATTGCTCTTTTGGGTTGTAGATTTCTCCTTGGGAGGATATTAAAAAATGACTTCAAAGCGTTGCTAAAGGCTTATTCTTCATGCGGGAGATGTGCAAGAAGTGAAAGGCCACATCCTTGATTTGCTTCCCTCTGAATTGCTGATTTCTGTGTAAAGTATATTATAGACTGGAAGGTTTTCAGAGTTCTCGCGAGACTTCAGATATGTCATCAATTATTTGCTTTGGTGAGAAGGGATAAGCTTTCTCTCCAAAATCACCCTCTTAAATAAAAAGATGCCACATATGCTCTCTAGCCACAAAACACTCAAGGAGGTTTTTCCCCATTCCAGATGATAAATAACAATAGCCAAGGGAATAATAATAATAATAATAATAATAACAACAACAACAACAACAACAACAACAATAATACCGTGTTTCCCTGAAAATAAGTCCCCGTCTTATATTTTTTTGAACCCCAAAATAAGCACTTGGCCTTATTTTCGGGGAGGTCTTATTATTTTGGGATGCATGGAGCAAGAATGGGCTCCTCTTGCCATCTTACCTGATTTCCAGCTCTGTGTTTAAATATTTTTGGGCAGGGCTTATTTTCAGGGGGAGGCTTATTTTAGCGCATACACTCAAAAACCTGATTGGACTTATTATCAGGGGATGTCTTATTTTCAGGGAAACAGGGTAACAACAACAACAACAAAAACAACAACAACATAGATGGATCATCATTTGGATCACAACACGCCAGATATCATGGTTGTCGAGGGCTGAAGCGTAGAGTTTATTGATATCTCTGTACCAGGAGACGCCAGAGTCAAAAAAAAAAAAAAAAAAAAGAACTGGAAAAAATAATGAAATATCGCGACCTGGCCATCAAAACTACACGGCTATGGATGAAACATGTAACAGTGATACCCATTGAATTCGGGGCACTTGGTACCATGTCCAAGAATTTTACAAAACACATCAAGAAATTGCAGCTTCCTGCAATAACACCAGCGGAACTGCAAAAAAATGCGCTACTCGGAACATCATATTTTAAGAAGATACTTGGTTGATACCTAGGACGCTGGCAGCAACCCGTATCAGCCATTAGCACCAGTCAATGGTATTTGTGACACATTTTTAAATGTCCAGTTGACTGAGTTTCATGTTTGATGAATAAAAGATATAATAATAATAATAATAATAATAATAATAATAATAATAATAATAATAATAATAATATAGCAGAATAAAAGAGAAAACACTGGCGAAAAATCACAAACAACAAAGACTTGCAAATAGAAATAGAATGACTGTGGCAAAGAAAGCAAGGGTGGTACCAATAGTAATTGGCACCTTGGGTGCAGTCCGAAAACAACTGGAGCACAACTTGAATCGAGGATCGAACCGCTGGCAATTGGCAGAATTAGCCTGCAATGCTGCATTCTAACCACTGCACCACCACGGCTCATGCCAAATCCAATCTAAACATCTGGTTGACTGTGCAAAGAACCATAATATAATAATAGCAAACATTCAAGGAGGAACCTGCAAGATAAACTGGGAAGGAAGATGCCCAGAGAAGCGATGTTTTCCTGACACAAAATATTTCAAAGGGGATATAAAATTCCTGACACGGATTCTACTTATTTCTGATTCTTTGTGTGTACACAGATGTATAATGCACACATGCTTACAGTATAGTTTGCCTCCATCTATTCTCTCCTGAGAATGGCCATGAGGATCAAATTGCACCCTCGCAATTACATGCCAAATGCTTGAGCAATTTGAGTGTGATAATCAGTTCCTTGTGGGAGGGGGCACACGACAGTGCATCCTGGGCTTAAATGAAGAATTGTGTTGAAATGCACACACTCTGATTCATTAGTCCAGGATTGAAAATTTGCAGCTTGAATTTTTAGGAAGGAGGAAAGCCTGGAGGAAAGGAGGGAATACAGCAGAGGTGGGTTTCAGCAGGTTCTGTCCAGATCTGGAGAACCGATAGCGGAAATTTTGAGTAGTTCAGAGAACCGGTAGTAAAAAAAAATGGCCCCGCCCCCATCTATTCTCTGCCTCCCAAGTCCCAACTGATCGGGAGGAAATGGGGATTTTGCAATAACCTTCCCCTTGATTGGGGAGGGAATGGTGATTTTACAGTATCCTTCCCCTGGAGTGGGATGGGAATGGAGATTTTACAGTATCCTTCCCCTGCCACACCCACCAACCCTCACCCACCAAGCCATGCCATGCCCACCAAGCCACACCCACAGAACTGGTAGTAAAAAATTTGAAACCCACCACTGGAATATAGGTATTCCTCAAGTTACAACAGTTCATTTAGTGACCGTTGGAAGTTACAACGGCTCTGAAAAAAAGTGACTTATATCCATTTTTCACACATAGGATGGTGGCAGCGTCCTTATGGTCACATGATCAAAATTCAGATGCTTGGCAACTAGTTCACATTTATGATGGCTGCAGTGTCCTGGGGTCATGTCATCAGCTTTTGCAACCTTCTGACAAGCAAAGTCAATGAGGAATCCAGATTCCCTTAACAACTGTGTTACTAACTTAACAAATGCAATGATTCACTCAACAACTGTGGCAAGAAAGATGGTAAAATGGGGCAAACTCACTTAACAAATTTTCATTTAGCAACATAAATTTTGGGCTCGATTGTGGTTGTAACTCGAGGTCTACCTGTATTTTTGTAGGGATGAGGGTGGATAGATATAGAGGGGGGACTCTTATGTGTATATCTGTGTGTATTTCATATAACAATATTCACTGATAGTCTCTGGACTAATTGTCATGACATTCTCCCCATTAAAGCTTCTAGGGACAATGCTATACATTATGGACTTAAATAAAAAATAATTTCAGTCCCTCAAATACAGTAATGTACTTACCACTCCCAAATTTAATTTGGCATGTGACATTTTTACATCTTCTCTCCATGAAAACAAGCCTGCTGTCAACATTAACTTCTATTTAAATCGAATAGGGGAAAAAAAATCAATCGAACAGTCCTACCAAATTTCATTCTGCTATTTCAGTTTTCAAAGACAAAAGTGTGCTTTATACACACATGCAAATGCATTCAAGCATGAGTTTTTACATAGCCAAAGTGTCACAGCCTGTGAATAAAAGAGTGCTATCAGCAAGCTTGGAAGGAGGCCAATGTTTGCAGAAGGACAAAAACAATGACGACAAAAAACCCTTAAGAAAATAATCTTAACCGGGGTGGGGGGTTTATTTCCAAAATAGCCCAATGAGGACAGAGTATTTCACACTGCAGCATCTTTTTGCAGCCAATATTCAGACATGTGCACATTGATTGAAGGCTCTTGCAAACAGCTGCTCTCAGTTCAGGAGCTGATATATGAAGATGTCGGCTCCAAGAACTGCTGACCCTGTTTGAACCCCTATTCTGAGAACCCATGTTCAGAAACAACGATACAGGCATGGGGAGAGGCTTCAAGCATAGAATTAGCCTTGAGTCCTTGCATAGCTGCAAGAGGTCCAGTACTGACCCTCTCTTAAACTCCATAGAACCCTATCTATCTGCTAAGGCTGGCAGCCTGGGGAGATTCCTGTATAATAGGCAGAATATAATAAAGTAGCAACCTTGAACTTTACATGTGTAAATGTGGTTAAGAGCTGTGGTGGCACAGTAGTTAGGATGCAGTACTGCAGGGTACTTCTGCTGTCTGCCGGCTGCTTGTAATTTGGCAGTACAAATCTCACCAGGCTCAAGGTTGACTCAGCCTTCCATTCTTCCGAGGTAGATAAAATGAGGACCCAGATTGTTGGAGACAATAGGCTGACTCTGTAAACTACTTAGAGAGGGCTGTAAAGCACTGTGAAGTGGTATATAAGTCTAAATGCTATTGCTATTGCTACTTGCGCCTGACAGCCCAGGCGAGGGGAGACACAGGGAGGAACTTATTCCTAGTTGTTGTCACTAAGATACCTTTGTGGTTCTTCTGTCTGATTCCATGAGTGCTGATCACACTTATGTATGAACTTTGGAAGGCTAGGATGATGTGACTTTTCTGATCCTGCTTGATCTCTCAGTGGTGACCAGTACCTGTAATCACAGTATTCTTCTGGACCCACTCCATGGATTGGGAGCGAGGAGTACAGCATTGTAGAGTTTCTCTTGCTCCCTCCAGAGTTGATCATCATTAATGTTGGCAGGTGGAGAGAGATTTAGTTGAAAGCCCTTGCTTTGCTGGGTCCCACAGAACTAACTTCTCCTCCCACTCCTATTCAAAATTGACATGATGCCATTGGGTGAGGACGTGTTGAAACAGGATCAGGTGATACCCAACTGTATATCTTGGTGCTTGGCTGAACAAGTCTTGTCCCACTGCCTCAAGGCTGTAGGGGTCTCGATAGGGAACAATAGGCTTAGAGTCAACTGAGTGTGACTCTAAGTTTGTGGGTTGGTTTCTAAACCTTTTGTTACCAGGCTAGGTGACATCTTCAGTGGAATTTAGGAGATGTCAGCATTAGTGTTCCTTTGTTTATAAGGGTTTCATGGAGTCAGTAGGTCTTGTGATAAGTCAGAGTTTGTCAAGTGAGGTTTGTGATGAGTCAGGTGTGGGTGTCAACTCTTGTAAAACAAGTTGCTTTGTTTTCAACGACCTCCTCATGACAGATTACCATCTTTGATTCTCAATGGGAATGGAACTTGTATGTGATTTGGGGGATCTCCCAGATCCTTGGCTCCTGCTTGATGAACAAATAGCAGCCATGGGCAGTTGGACCTTTGCAGATCCGTTTTGTTCATCAATTATCACTTTTCCTGGATTGGGTGACCCTTCTTGCAATGGCTCTCACTTCAGTCATTCTTCTCCATTTGCTACTATAACACAGTCTATACTGGCCTACCTTTGAGAGCTACTTGGAAGCTACAACTAGTCCAATATGTGGCTGTGTGGATAGCTCTGGGCATTCCCCATTTTTCACATGAAACAACTCTTCTCTGCAAACCGCACTATTTAGCGGTGAACTTCCAGGTGCATATCAAGATTTTTTTGGTCACTTATTAAGCCCTTAAAAAGATTTAATATGCCCTTGGGCCTGGTTATCTTTAGGATCCATTTTTTCCTGTTGTTTCTACCAAATCAGCAAAATATGCCAGAATTGGCACACTCCAGTCCCCATTCCAGGTGGCAGAGATAGCTGCTGCTGATCCCGCCGCCTGGAACCGGTCAAAAATGCTACATGCAGAGCAGTGGTGAAATCTAAAATTTGTTACTGCTGGTTCTGTGGGCATGGTTTGGTGGTGGGGGTAATGTGACTGGATGGGTGTGGCCAACTTTTTTTTTTACTTTTAAAACCATTTTTTCTACAACCTCTTCAGCCGAAGAGGTTGTAAAAAAATGTTTTAAAAATGTTTTTAAAAGAAAAAAAAGCCTCTGCTGATCAGGCAACTCAGCTGGGATCGTCAGAGGCTTTTAAAAGCATTTTTTAAAACAACCTCTTTGGCGGAAGAGGTTGTAGAAAAAATGCTTTTAAAAATAAAAACAAAAAGCCTCGAATGATCACGCGGTTCAGTTGGGCATGGGGGGGGGCAGGGATTTTTGCTACCGATTCTCTGACCACCCGCCACCATTGCTACCGGATCAGACGATCCGGTCCGAACTGGGATCATTTCACCCCTGGTGCAGAGGCCAAAAACAGGGCATGCGGAGGATGAAAACAGCCGAAGGGTGGGGCCTGGCGGGTGGGCGGGGCTTCAGCAACATTCGCTGTATAAGACACACAGACATTTCCACCCACTTTTAGGGGGGGGAAGTACATTTTATAATCTGAAAAATACGGTATTTGTAGCAGGACCTCTAGATTCTATAACAGCTTTGTTTCCTATACCATCCGTTTGGTAAACTTGCAAGATTTGTTTTTCTCGCCATGTACATGTATACATCTGAACTAGACTGTGTTGTTTCTCTGTCATATAATATATGTGAGTATATGCAGAATTTTGTATTTTTTAATTTATTTTTTCATGTTTATGTAGTGTATATTGGAGGTGGTGACCCTTTGAGAACTACATGCAATGAAATTTCTTTTTAATGTATGCCGATTAGTATACGGGGCAATAAAGGGACAATAAAGTTATTCTATCTCTCATCTCTCTCTCATCTATGTATCTTTCTATCTTTCTATCTTTCTATCTTTCTATCTATCTATCTATCTATCTATCTATCTATCTATCAATCTATCTATCTATTATCATCTATCATGAGATAATCTGTTCCTGACTGTTCTGATAAAGTGAGATTCTTTCACAAATGCATTTTATTTATTATTGTTGCTTGGCGTTGTTCTTTCCTTACTATTGTTATCCTGTTATTTTAACCTTAATATACTCACTGCCTAGAATTACTTTGAGAATTGAAGCAATATGCACGCTTTTAAACAGACATCTTATATATTCATGTCCTCAAAAATAATGGGGAATCTTTGTGTTCAGGGAAGCTAGATGTGCTGCTGAGCCCAGGAGACTGTAAACAGGTATGTTCAAACAAATGTCTCTGTGTTTTTATTGCTACAATCATCAGCAGAAATCAAAGAAAACTAAAGGAACACAAAAGCTGAGTGTACAGCTTTTATAAGGATATAACCCGATAGTTGGTTTAATGGGCTGTCCTCCAGCCTGTGAAGTGACATAAAAATATGCTGTTCCAATAGGCGTTTTCTATGAAATGAGTAATAACACTGGTAGACTAGCTTTGATGTGGGACAAGTTAAGTGATTTTCCTGCTGCTTGAAAAATGTCTACCAGTTGCTTACTCTGAAGAGGCATCGTGAGAGCATATGAGTTTGGGGGGACCAGCACGCTTAGCCATCTGTCGATGTAGGTGGGAACTTTTTGCTGATCCTACTATACCAGGAAGCCCAAATTCACTTGGATCATCTGAGTGCTTTAGTCTTCCAGTCCCTCTCATGCATGTTCCTCCCTCTTTTTCTTTTGCCCACCATTTGCTTTTAGCATATCTTCTAACCTGCCCTATTGTTTATCTTTGTAGCATTCCTCTGTTGTTGGCCTCATTGTCCACTCAGTTGCCCACCGAATCGCTTCATTGCCTCCTTTGTTGGGGATGGTGGGAAACAAAACAATGATGCCAGCTAGTAGTCTCCTTCAATGGATTTCCAAGCATATTCATTTTTAATTGTATCACCTGCTCTATTGCTGGCTCTTCTACCCATTCCATTGACAAAGCTATCAGGTATTCTGCCATTGGCCCCATTAAACTGACTCCACCACTGGCTCCAATATCAGTTCTATTGTTCTCTATTGCTGGCTCTGTTACCAGCTCCACCATCTTCTCTATCACTGTCTTTGTCACCAGGTCAATTGCCAGCTTCATAATCTGTTCTGTTGCTTGCTCTGTCATTTGCTATATTTTTGCCGATGGAGCAGATGCTGTCAACTCCAGCTTTCTACCTGCTCCATCAACAATTCTATAATTTACTTCCTTTTCTCTCGTATGCTAGTGCTGGCTCCAACATCTACCCCATCATCTGCTTTATCACTGTGTTATGACCTACGCCCAAGTAGTTATTACCAGACACAATCAGTCCTAAACAAATATATTTTATTAGAACAGCTGAGAATTACTTCATCCTCACCTTAGTCCAAATTAATTCCAAAACAAATCCTTCATAAACAGTCCTTTGGCCTTATCACAAACCTTTGTCTTTTTTGGCACCCTGCCAAAGGCTTTTCTTGGCAAAACCCCACAAAGTTCAGAAGCAAAAGACACTGACAAGAAACAAATGTAGCAATGTTGCTTTCCTACAAAGATCCCAAGAGCCGTTGCTGCTCTTTTAAGCCTTCTGGGAGGGGCCAATCATCTCCTGGCCTTACTCCCGAGTTGTCCTTTTTGCTTTAGCTGCTCTTGCCTTCTGGCAGCTCTTCGCATATGAGCACTAGGAACAGGCTCCTCCTGTTCCTCTGCCTCTCTGCTATCCACCTCTGGAGGCTCCGGACTCCACGCATCGCTCCTAGATGGCCCTGGCCCCATCTCTGTCTCCAACACAGAGCCCTCGTCAGGGCCTTCCCCTGACTCCAGGACTGGCCCATTGTCCCCCCCCCAGCCTCTTCACTGTCCGACTCTGCTGCCAGCTCTGCATGCTGCTGGCGGATCACAACACACTGCCACTACCATCCATCTGACAAGCTGCATGGAAAATGAGTCCATGTAATGTCTGACCAGTTCTTTATATCAGATGCCCGGATCCTGAGCTGTCCTGCTGTGATGATTATGATGGGTTATGGCCTCAGTGGTCCAAAGCAGCCCCTAAGAAGGTAGGCAGATCCTCACAAGTCATCCTCAAAATCATCTTTGAAGCAACATTAATTGTGCATAAATCAAGACTTGTATTGGAAGAAGGTGGGAAATACTTTAACACTGAAATGTGAAATTAGATGTCCTCAACTGAGGATGAGGCAAATAACATGCCCTTAAAAATGATTAGCAGGGCATCTTTGAAGCAGTCAGGAGCAGGGGTGGGTTCTAAATTTTTTTACTACTGGTTCTGTGGGTGTGGCTTATTTTGTGGGTGTGGCTTGGCGGTCATGTGACTAGGTGGGCGTGGCTAGCTGGTCAGAGTCATTTCTGGAAGGTCCTCGCACTTACGACCCAACTCATTTGTTTGCTTTTAACTCTGATCAGCTGTAGGACAGCCCTTTGAAGCCCCGCAGCAAGAGTTTAAACAGTTTTTTTCCCTCTAGTCATCAGCTGGGACTCAGGAGGCAGCAATAGATTGGGGGTGGGACCAAATAAAAGGTAAGAATAACGTGGGTGGGGGGGTGGGAGGGCGGGGGGGAGCGAACCGGTTCGGTGATGTCATATCATCACTGCTACCGGCTCGGCCGAACCGGACCAAACCGGGAGGAACCCACCACTGGTCAGGAGGACTTATGGATGAGCCCTAAATGTTCTACAGAAGTAACTGAAATAAAGGCCTTCACTCTATGTATGGAGTTGAGATAAGTATTAAGTAAAACCTTTGGAGCTGGAGGACTTTAATCTGAAATAGGCATCCTGAGTTAGGCCTACTAACTCAGCCAGTCCTTGCTTGTGTTTCTCCATATTCAGATTTGAATTCTCCTTCCTCCACATCCCTTCTATTCATTCACTCTTGTTTACTATGATCACTTTTATTAAGTTTTTCCTGATAAGGGCTGCATAATTTTATCAGTGATAATTTATTTTCCTTTCTTGTTAATGCCATTTTTCTTGTTTTCACTCTCTGCTCAGTAGGCTGCAAGGAAGGTTTAAGGACCAATGAAGGCTTGTGGCAGGAATATTTTGCACTCCAGATATGATAGGCAACAGCTTTGACTGTGGGAAACAGGAGGCCTTAGGGCCTGGAAGTAGATGAAATATTTCATTGCATCATCTACAAGTTTTAAGATGTTGCCCCATGTTGAGGTTCATTGAATACCGAGCAGGCAGATGAAATACTGAAAGAAGGCAGAGGGTACGGCATGAACAGAACAATACACAAGCAATCATAAACCGTGTTGGATAAATATAAAAGGAATAGATTAAACATCATTCAGTCATCTTTCTTTTGAAATATTTGGGGTAACAATAAGATAAAGGTAAAGGTTCCTCTCGCACATATGTGCTAGTCATTCCCGATTCTAGAGGACAGTGCTCATCTCCATTTCAAAGCCGAAGCGCTGTCCAAAGATGTCTCCGTGGTCATGTGGCTGGCATGACTAAATGCCAAAGGTGCATGGAAAGCTGTTACCTTCCCACCCAAGGTGGTCCCTATTTTTCTACTTGCATTTTTTACATGCTTTCGAACTGCTAGGTTGGCAGAAGCTGGGACAAGTAACGGGCGCTCATCCCATTACGCGGCACTAGGAATTCGAACTGCTGAACTGCCAACCTTTTGATCAACAAGCTCAGCATCTTAGCCACTGA